>NW_027279366.1:0-109312 GCF_046629955.1 Centroberyx affinis
TTTGTCTTTCTTCTTCGTTTAAAACCGAGTTGCTGATTATCTCTTGTTTTTCAGGGTTCTTTCTTCCCTCATTATCCCTCTCTCACTCCTGTCCTCCTCGTTATCCTCTCTTTCCCCATCTTCCCCTTATACTCTTCTTACTAGTTTCTCTTTCCCTTCTCATCGTCTATTCTGTGATCACTGTGGTGTGTGTACATGTGATACTGCTCCATCTCAGCTGTCACTGGTAGTCTGGCTGTGTGGCAGAGGTGTCACCTGTACCCTTAAGTGTCCATAACTGCAGAACCTTGAAACATTTGCATCCTATGCTGTTATGTGAATAAGCAGGTTCAAATAAAGTATTTAAAATATTTATGTTTACTACAGTATCATAGTATGGCTATGTTTTCTCAGATAATAACTGGACCTACAGACAGACATCTCTCTCTCTCTCATACACCATTACTCACAGGCCCGCGGAAATACAGCACAGGAAAAATCGTGTGTGTACGTTACCAAGATTCAGTGTTTGTTTAGGCTACTTCTTTGTGTACAATCAGCTAAACCCTTCCTTGTGGCTCAGCTGGAGTTTGGCTTGGATTTCGAATTATCAACCTGAAATCCTTGCCATAGCAACATGAGGACACTGTGGTCCAGGCCTCATAATATTTTTCCTGTAAATTTGGAAGTCCTGCCAAAGCCATGTTCACAATGTAGCCTTTTGCTTGCCAGCTAGTCTGGCTAATGTTGGCTAATGGATCAAGGCAATGGCGCTGTCTCAAATCCACGGAAGCTTCCAATTTAGGTAGCATTTCTGGTCATTTTCAAGTTGTAGTACTGTCTCATTCAGGTAGGACACATAGGAAGCAGCCTTTTAAAGGATAGTTCACCCAAAAATGAAAATTCTGTCATTATCTACTCACACCCATGCCAGTTTGTTCGTCCACATAACACACAGGGAGCTTGCCAGCACAACTCTGTAGCAGCCTTCTCCAAAAGAACTGAGGTCATTGGTGACTAGGTCTTTAGCTGAGCTGCTATTGTCACTGCTTCGTCCATCTGTATGAGTTCCTCATGCGTGTATCGTGGTTCAAATAAATAAGGCTGGGCAAAGAACTGTTCTTCCATATCAAAGTCATCCAACATTTTCTTCTTTGTTTGAAAGTCTGTAACTAAGCGGTTAGCGCTATAAGTCACTTTAAGCAGAGTTCTTTCAGTTTGCGGAGTGGGGAAGATTCACATGAACGTGTGATCATTTGGCTTCAGAAGACTTGGATTATGTTGCATGAGCTGTATGGACTAATTTTTTTTGCTGCTTTTGGAACTCTAAAGACCTGGTCATCAGTGACTTCAGTTGTTTTGAAGAAGGCTGCGGGGCTACAGAGTTGTGCTGGCAACCTCCCTGTGTGTTATGTGGACTAACAAACTTCACCTGTATTTCAACTGGCATGAGGGATAATGACAGAATTTTCATTTTTGGGTGAACTATTCCTTAAGGGAGCTTGTTTTGGCCGATTTTGAAGGAAGCATACAGTGGTTCCTCAGGTGGAGTAGGACATCCCACCTTGCAACCAATTGCAACATAAGGGAAGAACAAGAAAACTTCCCCAACATCTGCTAAAATGAATGGCGGACAGAGGTCCCTGCTTTGACAAAAGGTTTTCCAAAATGAACATATGACCATGAAAAATAACATTTTATAATTGTATAACTAACATTAACAGTAGTAACATCTAACATTTTTAATTAATTTGTATGTAAAAATTGTCAACAGGGAATCATATTGTATAATAGCTGAGCCATATTGTAGGATAGTGGAACCAAAGTTACGTTCTTGTGTTTCCTGTGGGGAGTGTGCATCAGGCAACGTCTGCAACTGATAAAAGTTCCCCTTAAACTGGCTTTCCACCGTCCAGTTGCATTTAGATCATGCGGGTCTATTGGGATGCCCTGTGAGCCAAAGGCACTGATGCACTTCCAAAGATAGTCTGGGTACTACTTGGACATCCTAAGTAACTTCAAGCCCTTCGTATTGAAGGAATGGACATTTGCATCAAGATACTATGAGCTGCTGGTTGAAGCTTTCCCTGTAATTTATTTTCTACATTTAACTTGTCTTTTGCCTTTTAAAATGTCTTTAAGTACACTAATTTTGAATAAAGATTACAGTAACACTTTGCAATAAGGGTCACTAAGTTAAGGGTTAGTTAATGTTTAATAAGGGTTAGTTAATGCTTAATAAGGGGTAGTTAATGCTTAGTTAACCCTTAATTAACAGTTAACTAATGTATAATTTACTAATGGTGTTCATGTTAACTAAGGTATTAATTTATACATTTAATAGTTTATAAAGATGACTATTAAATAATGTATAAATTAATACCTTAGTTAACATGAACACCATTAGTAAATGATTACCAGACACATTAGTTAACTGTTAATTAAGGGTTAGTTAATGCTTATTAAGCATTAACTAACCCTTAACTTAGTGACCCTTATTGTAAAGTGTTACCAACAACTTAAGGTTAAGATTTCGGTTATGGTTATGGTTAGGCAACTGAAACAACTTAAGTAAGGTTAAGCTCAAGGAAAGGCTTTGGTCATGGTTAAATAAGAAAAACTTTAGCTAAAAATAAAAATGTGACTCTCCTTTGCACAAGCTGGGTATTGAACTCCTTGCATTGAAGGGATATGCATACGCCCATCCACAATGCCCTTACGCCCAAGGTTTCTTCCATTTTTTCCAAATAAAGTTTTACAGTATTGTTGGAGTTTTTCCTTGCACGCATTGAGGGTCTGAGGTTGACAGTAGCCTAGGCTAAGTAGGATAGGTAGGTTTTCTATGTCTTGCTAAAATTTACTTGCCTGGGTCCAGACCTTTGAATCCGCCCGCTCCACCGAGTTGACTGATTCTGGTCTGGCTTCGTGACATGAAACAACTGTTTCTCGGTTGAAAAATGATCGGTCCAATGATTAGCCAATCAGTGCCATGGGCGGGACTAACGCCGTTGTCAAGCTGTTGTCAAGCTGCGCGTCGGAACCAAGGAGGAGTAATAACAACAATGGCGACCGCTATAGACAAGATAGGCACCGCTATCGAGGCTGTTCTAAATCGATTAAAAGTACCAATTACTTTGAAATCCGAAATACTTTGTTTTTACTCCGCTCTGTGTTGTCAAAGATGCTCTATGCTTTCTGAACCGTCTCTGGTGTTGTCATGGCCCTGTGGAGGCAATGTCAGACTGAAGATGGAAATGGAGTGTAACGAGTTGACAATTCTGTCTGATATCAGGCAAAAAATTTGCTATTGTGTGTCTTGTGCATTTTTTTGCGTCCTTGCGTTTGTCTCACATCATTCTGTTCTATAATTGACTGTTGATCAGTTAGATCTAGGTAGGCTCATTGTAAAGTCCTTTGAGATATGCTTTGATGAAGAGCTATAGAAAAAATAAATGAACTTGACTTGAAATTAACTTGATCAAAGGTGGTTGAAATATGTATCGTGGCTCACAGCATGGTGCATGCATGAGTATGTAAATTTGAGTTTCCATAGCTACTGGATGTATGTATGCGTGTGCTCATGTGTGTGTGTGTATGACTCTGGGGTAAAGGAGATCCTAATAAAAAATCTAGTATGTAGACTCTTGCATGTGTGCGTGTGTGTGATGTGTGCGGATACCCAGAGGTGTGTGTGAGTCTGCATGTGTGTGCAGGTGTGTGTATGTGTGAGCAGGTGTGTGTACAGTATATGTGTGGTGTGTATGTGTATTTGTGCAGGTGTTGGCTATATGTATGCAGGTGTGTGTGTGTACATGTGTGTATGTGTATGCAGGTGTGTGTACAGTATGTGTATGGTGTGTATGTGTATTTTTGCAGGTGTTGTCTATATGTGTGCAGGTGTGTATGTGTGTGCAGGTGTGTGTGAATGTGTCTGTATAAGTTTGCAGGTGTGTGTGTACATATGCAGGTGTACGTGTGTATGTGTGTGTGTGCTACAGTTCGAGTAAAAAACCTTCTTTCATCTCCCGATGTTAAATCCTCTCATCGCTCTTCCTTCGTTCTTCTTTCTATTCCTCCACCCACCCGCCTCATTTCGCTTCCCTCTCCCGTCCTCTCCCTCTCTCTTCCTTTCTTCCTCTCCCTCCGTCGCTCTCTCCCTCTTCTAACTTGTCTAATCACGTCACACCAGGATCCTCTTCTAATGCTTATAGCTTTAGAAGAGTCTTTCCATTCCTCCTCCTGCTTCCCTCCCTCCCTCGTCTTCCCTTTCATCCTCAGTGCAGGTTCCTCCTCCATCTCTTTTTCACCACCTTTCTCTTTATCCTAACCTTCTTTCCCAAACTACACCTCTAGATAACTGTCAGGTTAAATACAGGTTAAAAAAACTGTCTTTGATTAGTTGGGTTAAGTATTTATTTTTTGAGACTTATGATGTATCAAAATAAAAAAGCGAAATGGAAATGGCAAAATTTCCTCTATCACAAAAACGGTTTTATGCTTGTCAGAAGCGGAATTGCTGTCTTTTGCTGATAAAGGAATTATGCAATAAATAGCGATGAATGTGCATTCTTTGAATAAAAACATAGTCTTGGCATTATCGGCCCGATGACTGGTTCAATCTCATTGTGAAACAGTTAAATAGTGGCTTTGGATTCTGAAATGTTGTCTCTAAAACATATATATTTGTGTGTGTGTGTGTGTGTGTGTGTGTGTGTGTGTGAGTGTGTGTGCGCGTGTGTTTTAATAAAGGATCTGGGTTGCTGTGTATTATGTGTAGGGGATTAGAGTGTTTCTTTACAAGGAGAAAAGAAGGTCCAGCAGAAACTTTGAAAAAATAAATGATTGATTCAGTCTGGATGCAGAAATAACAACAGTTTAACACTCCTTATTTCTATCAATTCAAATTCAACATAGTTTTATTGGGCTGACTGTAAATCTACTGTACCACAGCACAAATGCTGTAAAGGTATTATAACCTAAACAATATTAACATAACATATACAATATTAGATAAAGTTGTTATGTCAAGTTAATCAGTCTTCATATGTTAGATTTTAGTTTTTCTAATCAGTTTGTGAAATGTCATATTGTGCAACTGGTAGAATGACTTGTTTTTCACTGTTATTCAGTTTGGAGAAGTTGGGATTCATGAGTCAAATTTCCTAAGTAGTCAGCGCTGATGTCACTATATTTGTCACATTTTAAAGGCCCCATATTCTACACTTTCCAGTGTTTCATTTTATGTCTTGACGTCCAGTAAAAGCTGTGTGTGTGGTGTCATGTACCAAAAACACTCTCAATCCATTTTTATACTTTTACACATTTTCCAGCATCTTTCTGAGCCTTGCCAAGAACAGGCCGTTTCTGTTCCGTTGCTGTGCCTTTAAGGCTCATAAATATTAACGACCCCTCTGTTCTGATTGGCTAACTGCTTCAAGAGTGAAACATAGGACACCGCAGAGCTGGCAGCTGCAGATAGCGAGAGGCAGGGAAAACTCTCCTTTAATAAACAATGACAACCGCTAAACCGCTTTGAAAAAAACACTTTGTTAGTCTATTATTTCTTACAAAAATGATAATGAGCGAACCTTTGTGACGCCACAAAGTTACGGAAGTCCAAATCTATATAATCACAGAGGCAAGGGGAATCCTGTTTTCCACGATATGGGACCTTTAAAAGAATATTGTGAGTTTTTGGTAGATTGTCCCATAGGTCAACTTAGCCATTAAGTGATGAGAACATAGACCCCAAAATAATCCATGTGTCCCCAGTAAATCATTGGCTTCAGTGACTGCTAACACAGCTGTTAGCATGGGGCCTAGTAATGCTCAACATAGTGTATGCTAAAGTGTTAGCATGGAGCCTGCCATCACTCAACATAGTGTATGCTAAAGTGTTAGCATGGAGCCTGCTATCACTCAACATAGTGTATGCTAAAGTGTTAGCATGGAGCCTACTACTATCACTCAACACAGTGTATGCTAAAGTGTTAGCATGGAGCCTACTACTATCACTCAACATAGTGTATGCTAAAGTGTTAGCATGGAGCCTACTACTATCACTCAACACAGTGTATGCTAAAGTGTTAGCATGGAGCCTACTACTATCACTCAACACAGTGTATGCTAAAGTGTTAGCATGGAGCCTACTACTATCACTCAACATAGTGTATGCTAAAGTGTTAGCATGGAGCCTACTACTATCACTCAACACAGTGTATGCTAAAGTGTTAGCATGGAGCCTACTACTATCACTCAACACAGTGTATGCTAAAGTGTTAGCATGGCGCCTCCTATCACTCAGCATAGTGTATGCTAAAGTGCTTGCATGGAGCCTCCTATCACTCAGCATAGTGTATGCTAGGCTAGCATGTTAGCATGGAGCACTGGAGCCAACCATCTACCGAGGACACATGGATGATTTTGGTGTCTATATTCTCCTCACTTAATGGATAAGTTGACCAACAAGGTTTTCTTTTAGGAGGAAAATGTCTCAAGTTTGCATTTCATAAATACAGATTTCTGCTTAGAAAGATGTGTAGCAGACTTTTTATACCTTTCATACATCTGGCCCCAGTTGTAAGCCATACTTTTTCATACTTTAACACATCTTATCTTATCTTATAATACACTTCCACTCAACATGTTCCAGTGATGAAATTGTCGGTTGATTATGTTATAACTCTCTTTTGCCCTATTCCTATTTGTATCCTATATTTCTTTGTTGTATCCTATTACTATTTGCTGCTGCAATGACCCAACTCGCTTCCTACCTCGAATCTAATCCCTAATGTAATAATGAAACCCCCTCTCTCTTTCTGTATCCCTTTCTTTTTCTCTTCTCTCAAACAATGTCAGCTCCCTCCTTGTTTCTCCGTGTCTGTTTTCTCAAGTAATCATATCGCTTCCTTTCCCTCGCCGTGTCTTTCTGCAGGTAAATACTTGTACCAGCCGATGACCAGTGTATTCAACCTCCCCAGCACCTCGGTTCCCTCCGGCCCGTCTGAATACTCTCCGTCCTTCAGCCTCTCCGTCTCAATGGCTGAACGTTTCCTCAGATCGGCGTCCTCCATGGTTGCCCCGGCAACCCCGCCGACGCCGAAGCTCTGCATCATCGCCGAGCTGTTCATGGACGACTACGTGGTGAAGAGGATTAACGGCAAGATGTGCTACGTTCAAAGACTGCCCCTAACCCCGCCCCCAAAGACTCAAGCCACGCCCGCGAAGCCACTGAGCACGCTCAGCAGCCCTGAATCTGGTCATCCAACCCCGATACACCAATCCCGTCTATACCCGCAGCCGTCCAATCAAAATCCTCCTCAGACTAGTAAACCGTACCCACCAAAGTTGGATCAGAGGCTGGCGGGACAGAAGTCGCAGCCTTGCTCCTCCTCTTCCAGCTCTGAGGATTCAGGAATAAATGCCGTGGGAGGAGCTTATACAGAATCATACGATGAGGAAGAGGAAGGGGAGGAGGAAGAGGAAGGCGAGGAGGAGGAGGAAGAGGAAGAGGAGGAAGTAGAGGAGGAGTCCAGGAGCGACGCGGAGTCGAGCCCTGGGTCTTGCTGGAAGCAGGAGGACTTTTCTTTGTTAGCTCCTTCGAGGTCTCTGGTGGAGATTATAGAGAAGATAGAGACCACCGTTTGACACACACACACACACACACATACACACACATGGACGAAACAAACAGGCACACACAGTCTAGGACAAGATATTTTTAATGCTACCTGGAATTTAATACCAATTAAAAAACAAAACTAAAGAAAGAAAGCTGGTAAAACGCCTAATGCCTGATTTCTGATTGTCCAAATGTGTTTTGTAAAGCAGATAGGATGCATATTGTACTAGTAACCCTGTTCTGGATTAATCTAAGTATTACATGCATACATACACATATACAGTATATACATATTTACACATGCAAATACAAGTGTATATATATATACACACAGACTTGCCTCAGACTAGTCTTAGCTCCCACAGCTGAGCCCAGTTCTCTCCCACTCACTTCCTTCATTGTAAGGTTTGCTTTTCATGCATGATCTAGCTCCAGCACTTCATGTATTAGCTCCATGCCAGGGCCAACTCAGCGTCTTTATACCATGGGATTGACACCAATTTGGTTACTGGAACATATAGGCTAACCCACCCAAGATGTAAAGGGAATCACAAACACGGTTTCCCGGGGAATTGGCTGACAAAAATCATGTTGGGTGTCAAAAATATTGAGTCGGTTCCTGTTTCACCCTGCTGTCAAATTTACTTTCAAAAGAAGGATACCAAGGTAGTGACTTTAAAAAGCATTTGCCTCAGTAAATGACTGTTTTATCTTTAAGTTGTGTGCCTTACCCTTCTTTCGTTATTCAGTTGTAGCTGCGATAACCAAAGAGAACTGTTTTAGTATGACACCCAGGTTAGTGCTTCATCAATATTTGACCATTTTATGTTTCCTGTGGTATTTTCTCAGCTGGTTTTTATCGTCCCATAAACATAATCTCTGTTTGAATGACAGGTTACAAACCTACTGGAGGCATAAAGCAAATTGGCTAGAGTGTTGTCATGCAACTATTACTCATGAACCTGGTTATTTCTGACCCCCGCGCTGTGTGTCAGGATGTGCTATTAAAGGAATAGTTCACCCAAAAATGAAAATTCTGTCATCATCTCCTCCCCCTCATGCCAGTTGAAACACAGGTGAAGTTTGTCCATATAACACACAGGGAGGTTGCCAGCACAACTCCATAGCAGCCTTCTCTAAAACAACTGAAGTCAGTGGGGACCTGTTCTTCAGAGTTCCAAAAAGACCTACAGTATATTTACACCATCATTTAGTGCAAATCTTAACTACAGCTGATTGATTTGCAACAAATAATGGTGTATAGGTCTTTCTATTCACAGTGTGATTCACTGTGTGATTTGTTTCCCTGTGTGTTATATGGACTAACAAATTTCACCTGTGTTTCATTTGGCATGGAAACAATTTCAATGACAGAGCGCAGTGCTTTTCATGCCTGGGTTAGCCTGCTAGGGGCCACAGGGCAACTGTGTTATATGCCTCCACATACCCTGCACTGCCAGCAATCACCATTCAACCATGTACATTGTGCATCTGACCTGTAAAGTACCCATCGGATTAGGCATTAGGATTCATTTTGCTGAAATGTTACTGAAATAGGCAAAATTACTGGTGTAAGAATCTACTAAAGTAGAAGTAAAAGTGAACATTCTTGTGTATGATCTTTCCTATGAAATGCGAAGGACTAGAGGATAGAGGACAACAAACTTAATATAAAATAAAAATAATGCATAAACATTGAAACCAAATTACTCTAATCTGCTGACTGGCTGTTCACTGACATGCAATGATATGGAAAGCATACAAAATGTTTACTCTGTAACAATTAACTTAAAAAAAAATCTCAAAATACAAGTAAATACTAAAAATACAACTAAACCAAAAAGCGAGTAAAAGTCATTTGTTACTACCGCCTTTGGAAACCAGACTTTGACGGTTCATGACTAACTGCTTCATAAACAAACTGACATACAGTTTGCCTGTTAGCAACATTACGTAATGCATTCTCTTAGGCAACGTTAACATTAATAGTATTTGACCGGTGGCCTAGCAGCAGAGACATCATGCACAGAGAAGCCCATGTAACAGCCTATTATAATTTCAGGTCAGTAGCATGTCAGGCAGTAAACCCTGTTCAGTGTTCAATGGCCAACTTACAAATGGCCAAACAGTAGCTTAAATGAATTTGCATGGCACAGAGACTGGAATGTTGCCTCCAAATTCAGAGACTCTTATCTGAAGAGTTGAAACCAGCGTTCTGTTGCAGGAGACTGATATTCAGTATAGTCACCTATAGTCACATTTCCCTGCATAGGCACACTTTGTAATTGAAGTGGAATATTCCTGGAAGTTTTGCAAATTTATGGGAATGTGCTCTGTACTCCCAGTCGGTGATCCAGGCATGGTCCCAGTCCTAGGCTGAAATATTCATGTGGGTGGAAAGCTCATGCCTGATATTCAGACTGAATGGCCGTTTCATTTTTCAACTTCATTATTCAGTCTAGCGTGAGCGATTCAGGGGCTGGTGCCAGGCAAGGAAAGCCCTATTGGAAGAAATATCTTCCAACCCACTGTCCATGAAACTGGTCCAAAAATCTGCTATATCCCCGAAAATATGTGCGTTAAAGTCTCTCGCAGCACCCACCTGCTCCAGTAAATCATAATCATAATCACATGATCACAGTTTGGTGAATATAAAGTAAAAGCTTCCAGCCAGGATGAGCACAGAGACAAGTGTCAGCATGATCACACTGGTTGACTCATGCCTGACTGGCTACAGAGCCTATTACCATGGTGACAGATACTGACATAAAACCCCAGCCAGGAGTCTTGTTTCCATGCAACTGTCAAGTAAATTTTACGTAAACTTTTGAAATGTCACAAAAAATAAAATGCAAATTAGGTGTGTGTTTCCATCAGCTGGGTAAGTGACTAAATCGTCCTGAAAGTCAGAAAACACATCCATCAGGAAAATGTGTTTTTAAATAATTGATTAGTATTGATTATTATTGACCAAGTTGTGATTGTTCTTCAGTGCCAGCTAATGTTGGTCATATAGCATGCTTGGTGATATTCTAATGTCCCAACTAATGGTCATACAACCATGACAGATACATGTTAGAAACATGTATACATTCCTGGAGTTCATGGTGGAAAGATATTTATAGACCACATTTCAGAACTATCATAGCCACTTCTCAACTGTTATGAAATGAGATTGAGCCTTTATTATTACTTATTATTGCATAATTTCTTAATCCACAAAAAAATTCCAAGTGACATAAAAAACTGTTTGCAATATTGAGCTTTTGAAATTGTACATATATGCAGAATTGGGGCGTCTTGGTGGCTCGGTGGTCTAAGGCACGTACCATCTTCCCCCTTTCCTGTCTCTCTCAACTGTACCATCTAATAAAGAAGAAATGACTGAATAAAAATAAGAATCCCGCAGGAATATGACACTTTGGGGAAATTGGTAGTTCATTTTTCATCACTGTGCTAACAGAAACTTGGATAGGCCCACGTCAGCGTGCGTCAGCATGCACATGAATGATTTGTAGTGGAAGAGAGAAGAGGAAAATGTCAAAGCAATTACCCAGGGGACAAAACAGTAACTGCAGCATCTAAAATGCTGAAAAACATGGCACTTACACTAAAACACAGCAATTCTCAAATGATTATGGCACATGTAGTACCACGGAGTCAGACTACGGCACATATAGTACCACATATAGTACCATGGAGTCAGATTACGGCACATATTATAGTACCACATATTGTACCATGGAGTCAGACTACGGCACATATAGTACCATGGAGTCAGACTACGGCACATATAGTACCATGGAGTCAGACTATAGCACAGATAGTACCACACATAGTACCATGAAGTCAGACTACGGCACACATAGTACCATGAAGTCAGACTACGGCACATATAGTACCATGGAGTCAGACTATAGCACATATAGTACCACACATAGTACCATGAAGTCAGACTACGGCACATATAGTACCATGGAGTCAGACTATAGCACATGTAGTACCACACATAGTACCATGAAGTCAGACTACGGCACACATAGTACCATGGAGTCAGACTACGGCACATATAGTAACATGGAGTCAGACTATAGCACATATAGTACCATGGAGTCAGACTATAGCACATGTAGTACCACACATAGTACCATGAAGTCAGACTACGGCACACATAGTACCATGAAGTCAGACTACGGCACATATAGTACCATGGAGTCAGACTACGGCACATATAGTACCACATATAGTACCATGGAGTCAGACTACGGCACATGTAGTACCACATATAGTACCATGGAGTCAGACTACGGCACATATAGTACCATGGAGTCAGACTACGGCACATATAGTACCATGGAGTCAGACTACGGCACATATAGTACCATGAAGTCAGACTACGGCACATATAGTACCATGGAGTCAGACTACGGCACATATAGTACCACGTATAGTACCATGAAGTCAGACTACGGCACATATAGTATCATGAAGTCAGACTTTTTAAATGTGAATCCAGCATTTTGTCCTCTCTGTCTCCAAAACCTTCCATCACTCCCTCATGAATATCACAGCAGTCAGCTGAATGATGTCCATCCAGATTAGTTTGGATAAACGAGGTTCCACTCTAGTTTGATACACACACATATACATACAAACATACAGTCAGTGGCAAAAGTATTGGAACAGTTGTGTGTGAAATTAGTTTTCCGTTTTTGTTGTACATTTATCAAAATTTGATTTGTGATTCTTTTGTTAATATCCAATAATACATTATATTTATATATCTAATATTAATATACAGCTCATTACATTTATATTTTACTTTTATCTTGATTTCTACATGTTGTCTTAATGAAAAATACAATTTGTGTTTACATAAGAGCCTCATGTACCTGTGATATATTTTACCCAGAAATTTTGCCAATGCTTTCTCAGAAATTTTGCCAGTGCTTTCCTGACAATCATTACATTGTAGCAGGAACTGCATCTAAACGCCAGCAGTTCTTATTCTGTTTCTTCCTTGTAGCCTACATTGTTATCCACATTGATTTTGTCCCAGTTTTTCAATTGCCATACCCTCTGAGGGCAATATTGGCCATCTGCATTGCACTGAAAAATTCATAAAAGCCAATGCATCATCATCTTAAAAGATAAGAGCCGCTGTTGCTGGATGAAAACTTTGTCCCTTCAGGAAATCCCAAATAACTTTCATTTTTAAAACAATGGCTTTAGAGTAGATGTCATAGGGCTTATAGGGTTTTACCATAGTACACACATAAAGAATCATTTTAAAATTAAGAGTCAGTTGGGACTGAAGAGGTTTGGACTAAAAGGACAGCTGACTGAAACCAAACTAACTCAGTCATACGACTCTGAGAAGATGATGTGAAAGTTGGAGGAGGATGTTGCAGCAACATGGAAGCCGTCAGTCCATGTGTGGTTGGTTATTATTGTAATGCTGCTGCTCCAAAATACATAAGCAATTTGGAATACAGAATAATTCTTGTTTTGTGAATGATGTTGTGAGTGGGCTACATGGGTCACATGAGGACTGAGGAAACTCACTTCAAGTAAGCAAATGAAAAACATCAAAATTGGCTTCACAAGATTTTCATGACAGTAACAATATCAATACAAAAGTCGATCTATAGGTTATATATCATGTGGATTTGAGGTTCCTCTTTTTGAAAGCTTCTTGACAGTATATTGCAACAAACTTTTAAAGCACAAACTGATTGTTGATAGAAACAGAAACATCAGCAGGGAGCAGTACTGGTTCAGAGTCAATTCCATCAGGTCAATGTAAACTGATATGTGAACATTCTTGTGAGGCAGCACAGATGAGAATAATTACTTTAGCTGGATTGGTCAAATTTGAGATATAATTTTTTCTATGCCTAGTTTCATTAAAATTTAGTTTATACATTTTTATACCAGCTGCATCAAGTACACCAATCAAATTAGCTAAAAAAAAACAACTTTAACAGACATTTTCTTAAAATGCCATATTCCCTGTATGCAAACCACTTTTCCAACTTAACTTGTAGATACATTTGACCTGCTGCTTCTTAGCAAAAATAGTTGGTAATTGACATTGAGAAGTATTTCTATTTACTGGGGTATTTTACATCAAAAAATAGTGATGAATTGTTGATTTACATCATATATAGAATTGTGTAAATAATTCATCAAAAGAAAGTCTTACAAATCCCTCTGCAAATAACCAACTGTTTAATTATTCATCAGATTGAAACAGGAAAATGACTTTATCCACTGAGAAAAAGTGTAACGGATTTGCAAATTTTTTATAAAATAATTTGTTAACAAAACAAATAAAAGTCATAACACAAAAAGTGTTTGTATTTGTGTCCATATTTAACATATAGGGCCCTATATTTCAGGGCTGGTGCATGTGCAGTGCGTTGGCAAAGTGGTCATTTTGTTGGACGCAAGCAGATTTCTTCCAGCCTGCCTGCGTTTGGTTAAATTTCATTGCTCATTATGACATCAATTGGGCCAAAACTTTTTGTATGAAAAATTATGCTTGCACCTTGGCCTAGCTCTCCAAAATCATGTTATGCTTGCCTGTTTCACTTTGATATAAATTCATCAACCAGTGAACAAATTTACATGCACATCAAAAATGATTAAGACAACAATGCGAATAAGCCAGAGTCTGTACTGGACTAAATTAAGGGGTGCTTCTTACCAATATCTGTCATCCATAACTTAAAGAAAAAGATTATTGATTCACAAAAATGGGACCCACAAAATGACATTCTAATAGGATGAAAGGACTTTCTTTTCCTATTCACCTGTGGTGCTTCACCTTAATTAATGTATGTCCTTCATTATAGATTGAATTGAATACCTTTTAATGAAAAGTTATTTTTGAAAAATTTTAATTTTTATGAAAATCCACTTCCTGAAGTGGTGGAAAATGAAGTGAATTGGCTCTAAACCAGCTGTGTGATGCAGCATTTTACAACTTGGAGATAAAACCAACCATTAACTTGTTTCTATTATTAGTCCTATTATAATCATAATTATATACTGTTGTCTATCTTTTATTTTTATTATTAAATTATTTTAAAACTTAAAAAGGCCTGTGTATTCATTGCATTTGTTTTGTACTGCCATCACTGAAGATGAAGCCAATAATAATAATAGTAATAATAATGATGATGATGTCAGCAATTTCTTTCCTATGCAACCAAAGAAAACAGTCGTTTGCAGTCCAATGCTTTCCTCTACAGCTCTATACCTCTATCCCTCTCTCTCTCATCCCTCTTTCCCTTCATCTCTCTTCTCATCTCTTGTGTTCCCATTGAAAATATGTTGATCTGAAGCTGCAGCCCCTCTTTATCTTTTTTTTCTTCCAGTGATTTGTATTGTTAACCATATTTTAGATAGCAAAGGGCAGTTGAACAAATTCTCCTCCCCCCTTTCTCTATCTGTCTCCAGTGTTGCCAGATGGAAAATATAGCAATATCATAGCCTGATATTCAGACTGAATGGCCATTTTGCTGCTCCATTATTCAGCCTGAGATTGCCTCCATGTTAGTCAGTCAGTTACATAACTAATTTTACCAAGAATGTTGGCAGTTTTTGACAAAAATATTGCCTTTGGAAAGACAATCTGTTGGTTAAGGAACGATTTCAACAAACATTAATATACGGAAACACCAATGAAAACTTTAGTCCCGCTCACAAAGGTGCTGATTGGCCCAATCTTTTTTCCAAACTAGATATTACCGTTGAATAGAGCAACACCAGACTCTCTGAATCGCTTGATCAAATCTGAAGAGTGGGCGGGACGATCTCTCTCCATAGGAATCAGGCTAGCAATATGCACTGTGACTTTGATATTATTGCATTTTAACAAAAACTATTGAATATACTGAAACAATCTGGGTAGGGGCCAGGATACTACACTGAATGGCAAAACTCTGTCATAAACACCATTACAAGGCTATATTCACACTACTCCAAATACATATGCATTTGCAATAGGAACCATCCCATGGCATTGTGCTATCCAATCACAATACACACCAGCACATATACTCATTACCTTGACTCAACCAGTAATTACACTGATTGGTGGGTTCACAGTAGATCCAGGATCAGGTACTCTTCTGCATTCTAATGTAAGGTATAGGTGAATACACTGATCTGGGAAGCAAATTCACCGTTGCTCTCAAACAAATCACAAACAAGGTTTCATTGTGGGTTTATTGAAATGGCAAAATTATTGTACATTTGGGCATTTTTGGAATTATTGATCATATATCGTACAGTGGTTAAAATTATCGTACAAATACGATAATTATCTTACATCTGGCAACCCTGTCTATGTCTTTTCCTCAGTCCATCCATGTGGAGACCTATAATCAGTGACATAGTGACAAATAAAAAGAGCAATGATAAGGCATAAACAACCACCAATGTAAAGCAAAAATCAATTATATTTTCAGAAAAACATTAATTCATGCCTTTTTTCCTTTAAAGACCCATTTCGCTGCTGTTTTCTTTTTTGACTGGGAACCGATCATTTCGATCCATCCGATTGATTTTGTGTTTAAATGCCAGCTTGTTAGCTCGCTATCTGGTCAGCAAACCCTCACTGTCTTGTTGTGGGGGCAAGTTCATCACATCATGAGTCCATCTTTGTCCCCGTCAACTTGGTACGTTCTACCTTTCATACACTGAGCTGACAACGACAGACTGATTGTGTTGTGCATAAACTGGAACCCAGTTGGCCTAACAAATGAACCTGGAAAAGAACAAAAACGCAAAAGTATGAATTAAATGCCACAAATTAATTAATTTTGGTTGTGCTAGAACTGACGGTGCAACATGCATCATAATGTTGCCTCATAGCTGACATTCTAGCTATTATGCTGCCTTCAGGTGCTGCTGGAAATATAATTACAAGTTGAGCATATAAACAAGGGGGTAAATATGACGGGGAAAGTTGAGATTTTCTAGATCCCCAAGTTACCAAGATGTGACATTTACGTGCAACAACTCATGGTAAAAGTGATGTATTTTTTAGTTTATATTGCATCACCCCATATGTAAAATGGCAACTTATGTTTTTTTTTTTTTTGGGGCATTTTCATCTTGAGTTAGACAGTTAAAAATAGGAAATATTAGAGAGAGAGAGAGGAATGACATGCGACAAATTCTTAAGATTCCAGAAATTAATTTGGACAAATGGAATGAATCTGTGGCGTCTCAGTTAGTGGGGACGGGACACTCTTCTCTGTTGCAGCCCCACAGCTGGATTTTGACATAAAAATCGACCAATTTTTTTGCCTAAATAATGCAACAGCATCAAACAATAATGCAATAACGTGAAATCTCTTTAAATGTTTTCCCACATCCACCTGACCTGATATTCACTCTTCTTATGCCTGCTTCTCTTTTCTCTCAACATCACCAAAACACCACCCAATTAATCTTGGGTGAAGTCAAAAAGTCCTCCAGGTTAGTAGGTACAGAGCAAGAACAAACAGATATTTTTCTCTATCCATCTATCTCATATCATCTGTTTTTCTCTGGCTGTCTCTCTCATTCCCTTTCTCTCTCCCTCTCTCTCTCGGGGTAATCAGCCGGTGAAGTGTCGGTGGCTCTCAGAGAGACACTGTGAGCGGCTGATTAGAGTTTCTCCTCCTCTTTATCTCTCATTACCACACTGTCCCATACTCACACGGAAAGGAATGGGAAAAAAAAAAACCCACAACGCACAAAGCTTTAATATTAAAAACCAACCTTAATCAGGGTTGGCAAGAAGTGCTGGTTTCTAATATTACAGCTTTGTCAACTGTTTTCCAAGAGTATAGCTGCTATTTCTTCATGGATTCTCTTTGATTTGTGAAGCTTTTTTGGATCAGTCTGTCTTTCTTTCTTCAACTCTTTCATTCTGTTCTCTCTTTCTACATTGATTTTCTTTCTCTCTCGCCCATAGAGTGCTGTAACACAGGGCCGATTCTCCTACAGTACGGAGGATGAAAAGTGTCGTTTTTTTTTTTTTTTTTTTTTTTTTCCCAAATGGTTTGCTCATTTGAGATTACTTTGGACAAATAAACAGACTTTAAGTCTAATGAGCGTGATGTAAACAGACTTTCATCAGATAAAGATGCTAGAAGAAAAGGCGAGAAAAGGCAAGGCAAATTTATTTATAAAGCACATTCCATAAGTGCTTTACAGAGTACAGAGGAAAAAGCACAAGAAACAAATGAGAAAAACAATAAAAGCAAGCAAGCAAAAGCACATAGAATAAAAACAATAAAAGCAAACAGGCAAAAGCACACAGAGTAAAAACAATAAAACAAACAATCAAAAGAACATAGAATAAAAAAAAAACTAAAAAAAAACAATGAAACAAACCAACAAATAAATTTGATTTAAAAGAAAATGAATTAAATGCAATGGTCTCACAAACACAAACACGCCCCTTTTCTTCTGGCATTATTTGATGAAGGTCCATTTGAGTCCCTCTATGCAATTTCAAAAGGTTATGATTCAGTTTTCATGATTTTGTTTTCAGATCTACTATGGCTCAGGAGAAGAATAATGTCCTTTATGATGTTTTGCAAATAAATGTAGTTTAGGTCAAAATGGATTTGAATTAGTTAAAATAGAATTTATAACCTCCTTGTCTCCTCTTGTCTCCTCTCCTCATCTCCTCTCCTTGTCTCCTGTCCTCTCTCCTCTCCTCCTCTCCTTGTTTCCTCTCCTCTCCTTTCCTCCTGTCCTCTCCTCTCCTCCTGTCCTCTCCTCTCCTCCACTCTTCTCCTCTCCTCCATGGTGGGACACACAAACACACAAACACTCCAATTATAGTAGTGGGATGGAACCAATTTGAAGTCCTGTGTTCGAAACTGGGTGCTACTCATACTTAACATACTAAGTGTGACGCTTAATGTGTGTGTAGTGTGTTTTTCCACTGCATAGTATTTTGATTGTGTGTGTGTGAAAAAGTCCCAGATGTACAGTACATTGGCAAGAATTTCTGTAATGCAACATTTGAAGCCCAAACCCAACTCTAAAGCCAAAATTAAAACGTTCCTATTTAAAAGGCAGAGTTGTCTATGATCTCTCTCCCCTCTTACAACACATGCTGCACAGAAACACACACACACACACACACACACACACACACACACACACACACACACACACACACACACGGGATGGGATATTCTACAGGCGCAGACACAATGCTTTGTGTAGCTGCTATGCAAATAAATTGATGGCATTATTCATTATTCCATTATTCTGCCTGAGATTGCCTCCTAGTTAGCCGTTTTCTATGTGTGTGTGTGTGTGGGGGGGGTGATTTTCCCCTAACCAATAGTGACTAGTGACTGACATATCCGGCCGCTCTGACATCACTTAAGTCGACACTGATGCTGCAGCCAGTCTCTGCATCCATGGTTAGCCAGCGTATTTATTAATTTTTACCAAGAATGTTGGTCAATTGTTTTTGGTTAAGAGGGTGATTTCAACAAATGTATGAAGACTTCCCTGAATGGAAGATTTGCCCCTCCCTATCTCTTCCATTGTTTCTTTAAAATGGGTGATTAAAAATTATGGTATATATCGAATGAATTCGAGAAATGTCTATCTTTTACAGACACTACAATAGAAATGATAGCCCAATAATGGCTTCTAATTGCAATGGTTTGTTATTTTGTGAAATCCCCCATTGACCCCCATTCATTTTGTGCTTACTGTGCTTTGAGCAGGGTGCTCTGGCCAAGTACAAATTTATACAAAGAGAATTCAGTTTACTTTTCACCATGTGTGACGCAATACTGCTGTGACGTCAGCTGTGTTTATGTCGGAGGACTCGGGCGGAATGGATCTTTTCCGACCGGGAACTCCGACTTGAACGACCGTTCTGTTGCACTTTTCCGTGTCGGAAGTCGTTTTCCTCCAAGTAGTCTCCAAGTACACTGGAATGCAGCTGGGAATTTCTGACTTCCGGTGTAATTGTCTTCTTCTTCCTGTGCGGTGGTGTGGAGGCGGTGAAGGTATTCAGCCATCGTTGGTGTGTCCAGCTTCCTCTGGACGGAGTGACTTTTGTATTTCACTATTAAGTTTCGATTCGTCAGTTCCTGTGAGGAGAGGATCGCCCACCAGTGATTTAATTTGGCATCTCATTGGGGGGGAATGAGACGCTTGTCTCTGTTGCAGCCACACTTTGTGATTTAGACCAGTGATTCTCAAACTTTTTCATATCAAGGACCCTAATTTAGTTCACATTAGAGCCATAGACCCCCATTTGATGAGTCTCTCTGACCCAAATATGAGAATATTTTTATTGTTAGATATGATTTTGTCCAGAATCCCACGACTATCTGTATTGTAGGTAGAGAGATAACAGTGGAACTATGATCAAAACAGTCATTCTTCTACATTCTCTGATTGTGTTAACTTCTTGTAAATGAAATAATGGTGAAATTTAACAATGCATCAATTTTCTGGGGACCCCCTGGAACCCCCTCAAGGACCCCTGGTGGTCCCCAGACCCCACGTTGAGAACCACTGATTTAGACTGATAAGACAGGTGTGCTTCTAAAATCTTGTCTAGTGCAGCTTTAAAATAGCATAATGTTACCGAGTACACACTGTGACCATGTTAAACATCAATAACTGAATACTAAACTACAAAAACAACATAGCCCACTTCAATAGAAACTACATTCTTCCCCTGCATGTGTTGTACTGCAGTGAGCTTCCAGATGACTCATACAGGATGAACACACACACACACACACACACACACACACACACACTGCAGCAGTCCAGCTGTGCATGCATCCGTCTCTCTGCGTGTGTTGAGAGTTGCAATACTTTCAGAGTGTGGAAATGTTTGTGATGGTGAAATCAATATTCTCTCTCTAGGGCTAGGTGGCCTACATAAAGAGATTAATGTGATAATGTGTGTGTGTGTTCATACAGAAGATATGTAGGAACACTGGAGGGAAAACACAGGACGCATGCATGTATCTGAATGTGTGTGTGTGTGTGTGTGTGTGTGTGGCTAAAGAACGAGCGAAACAAAGACAAATGGCAAATGAAATGTTAGAAATACTGATTTTTATTTGTGATCACTCATGTACGCTAGAAACAATGGGCTGTCAATACATGTTCGCCTACGCACAAAAAACTGCAGCATAATAATCAATGAATATGAATCATACCGGCAGAGAATGTATATTTTTGTGACATTTGAAAATCAACGTAAACATTGAAAAGCTGAAATTGTGATCATTAAGTTATAGTGTTTGATAAGCATAGTGAAACTGAGTGTTGATTTGGAAGATGATTTTTTTTTTGTTTTTTCATTTCCGAGCCACTGGGGAAGCTTGGCTGCTGTATGGACGGTCAACAAGCTTATCGGCTTTAGAAAAGTCGGCCACTTTCTCGCGGTCCTCTGCTGTCAGCGGCCAATCAGATTTCTGCTTTTCCTTGTTTCCCTTTCATTTCAGGAACATTAATTCTGCCTGTGTAACATGCAGAACGGACACATACTGTAGTCGATTCCAGCTGTTCAAAAGCTCCCCAGCTCTCTACAACGTTTATCGGTAACACTTTACAATAAGGGTACATTATTTAATAGTCATCTTTATAAACTATTAAATAATGTATAAATTAATACCTTAGTTAACATGAACACCATTAGTAAATGATTACGACACATTAGTTAACTGTAAATTAAAGGTTAGTTAATGCTTAATAAGCATTAACTAACCCTTAATTAACAGTTAACTAATGTGTAATTTACTAATGGTGTTCATGTTAACTATACCTACCTAACTATACCAATACCTTAGTTAACATGAACACCATTAGTAAATGATTACCAGACACATTAGTTAACTGTTAGTTAAGGGTTAGTTAATGCTTATAAGCATTAACTAACCCTTAATTAATGTACCCTTATTGTAAAGTGTTACCTGTTTATTTGAAAGTCGACAGAAATAAACGGCTCATAAACGACGCTTGGAGAACGGTCGCATCCGTTGTTTGGGTCGAACGGTGAGCTCTGAAATCATCTATTGAGGTTTTTTTCTGTTTATTTTAGATTAATGTTAGCTAATCAGCGCTTCCCTAGCTACCTGCGTTAACTCATGAGAACATAACGTTAAGAAAGTCGATACCGAAGCGGCGAAAAATATGTGATTTACCGCTGCATAGATGCGACCGGAGCCTCTGTCCCCTGCGATCAGTCAGAATAGAGAGACCCATGGACCAAGTTGCTTGTAGTTAGTACAAGCAAGTTTCTCTTGGATTTAAAGGGAGGGTCGCTCTGCTGCACGGTCCTGACAGCGTTTTTAACACTCCAAAAGGTTTCCAATATTCTCATTACACCAGTCTGGACAGACGAGGGAAACAAGTTCTGTTTCAACGCATCAGATGGCCCGTTTATGTCATCACACCCAGAACGACGCTTTGAAAAACAGAAAAAAAACGGAAACAGTTTGGTTTTGTACATTGATAAACTCGATCCCGCTAGCAGAAAACATCTTTGAAATGCTGCCTGTAGTTTGCTCTGGATTTCGAGGTTCACTCTTCGACCAGCGGCGGAGGGGAAAGCTTGAGCTGGAAATTCTCGCTGTGGAAAATGCTTCCCGCTCCCGGTTGGGCGGGGTTTAGAAGCCCCGCCTTCTCGTTGCTATGGCAATGGGAGAGCTCTGAAAGGATGGCCAACTGGAAGAGAGAGAGAGAGAGAGGGAGAGGAGAACAATTAACAAGTGTGAAAACACCTCTTCCACATTCATTATTCCTCCCTCCCTTCTCTCATCCGTCCATCCATCGCCTTTTATCTGTCTCTCTCCTGGTCTCATTCCCATTCTGGTCACATGCAAGTGCCTGTCACACACACACACACACACACACACACACACACGCACTCACTTACATCATTATGTAGAGTACCTGCATCAGTGACATGACAGAGATGCAGAACAAAAGAGGACTGATAGGTAGGAATAGAAAGTAAAAACAGAGAAAGAACAGATGGTGTGATGGAGCAGAGGCAGGAATGTAATGGAGGATAAACCTTGTTTTGTAAACATGGTTATTTAAACAAACTATAACCCCGGATGTCATCGCGTCTTTCTTTTTTCCATGATTCATGGTGACAGTGTAGGAGATATGGATCTTGTGCTGTGTTGTGTATGATGTATTGTATGTATTGTATTGTATTGTGTTGTGTTGGACTACTGTCTGCAAAGCCCCTCGGGGACATTAAAGGTTTTTTTCAGTTTACCCACCTTTTTATTTGCGGAATAGACAGGCTATCTGCAGGTTTCAGAAAGCCAGATAGAAGACTTTTAAAGCCTTTTTAATGCTACATGGAACTGGATTTTAGATCAATTTATACAACAACATAAAGAAACAACGCTATCAAAACCAGCCTAACATAGATAATGAAAGTTGTGAAACTATAAATTGGAAGATTTAGCACAAAGAAATTTTGCATTACATGGTGAAAAAATAAGACCTCTAATAACTGGATTTTAGGATTTTGAACACTTTTTAAGGCCTTGAATTTAGCTAATTTATTGTAAGGTTCTACTTTAGACTAATGGATACGCTGATCGAGTTTGCAACAAGGTTGAGACAAATCTTTATTCCATAAATTCATAATATAAACCATGTGGTATCAAACCCATGTAGGTTATATGAAGATTGGGTATAATTGATTTTTGACTATATTATTGACTGTTTGCCTTACAATGATTGTCGTATTGCACCTTTCTTTTCATTCACCGCTACATCGACGGGCCGGAAAGAGGAAGATCGAAAATAGGAAGAGAGAGAGAGAGAGGAGAATGAGAGGAGAACAGACCGAGTGAGGGGGAAAGCTGATGGAAGGAGGGAGCAGAGGAGGGACGGAGACAAAGAGACAAATGGAAGAACAGCGGATCTGTTAAGGGGCTTTTTATGTCCGAGAGAGCTGCACCAGCTAACAGATAGATAGATAGATAGATAGATAGATAGATAGATAGATAGATCCAGGGACTAAATCCAAAGATCTACTTTAATTGCCACCACCACAAAATACAATACAAGTCTAGAGTATGGGTTACTGTGATCTCAGTCCCTTTGAGTAATCCTTTGGTTTGTGATAAAATAATGCTCCATTTACATATGTAGGTATGTGGTTTTGCATATGTGTGTGGTTTGTTCATATAGACGCACACAGGATCTCACAAATAAGGAAGGAAAAGGAGAACGACACTTTAAAGAGCTGTATTCCAGTCTACTTAATGCTCTGCAGGTCGGGAGCAAACTGAAAACTAATTATGAGCGGTCCTGTATCACGTGATCATTCTAATTAAAGGGCAAGCTGACAAATTGAGTCTCTAGGGAACACCGGAATTCTTAACAGTCTCTAAGAGATAACAGGGAGTTTTTTAACACTGAACCAATTCCTGATATTTGGTCATGGCAATATCAGTGCAACCACCCACCAACTGAATGCTGTGTTTTACAAATTAGCAAAGATGTCAAACCTAAAAAAAAAAAAAAGACCACTGGCCAAAAAGTAAATAAATCAGCCATAGATAAATGGTTTGACAATGACTGCATGAAAGCCAGAAAACTCTTGAGGAAGCTGTCAAATGAAAAACACAGAGACCCTGCAAATCAAGAGGTTCCAATTCAATACTGTCTGGCTCTCAAGAATTATAAAACAATGCTATGGGACAAAAAGCTACTTGCATGTCCAGGCAATTAACTAAAATTGAAAATGCAGCAAATCAAAATAGATTCTGGGACCTGTGGAAAAACATTAAAGATGTCCTGCCATTAAACATGGCAACATATGGAAATTATATTTTGAATTCTTATATGAAAACCCAGAATATTCCACCTTGAATCCTACCCAAAAAGAAATGGTAAACCAACTAGCTAAATTGGAAGATTCAGTAAAAAGTAATCAAAACCAATTGGACTCACCAATACTTACAGAGCTGAGATGCTGAAATACAGCAGTCCCAAGTTACAACTGGCTATTCTAAAATTATTCTGAATTCTGGGAAATTCCCCGAGATCTGGAACAAAGGAATAATCACCCCTATATATAAGAGCGGGGACAAATTTGACTCTAATAATTACAGAGGAAATCTGTGTGAACAGTGATCTGGGGAAAGTATTTTGTAGTATAATAAACAACAGACTATGAACTTTCTTTTCAAACTCACAACGTACTCAACAAATGTCTAATAGGATTCCTACCCAAACACAGAACAACAGCTCACATCTACACCCTCCACACTCCCATCAAAAAGCATGTGTATGAAAAAAGCAGAGGGAAAATATTTGCCTGCTTTGTAGATTTAAAAACTCTATTTGGCACAAAGGACTACTCTTCAAATTCATTCCAAGTGGTGTTGGATGTAAAATCTATGATATGATACACTCAGTGTACTCAGAAACAAAATGCTGTGCTAAAATTGGCCAAAAATGAACAGCATACTTCAACCAAATCAGAGGAGTGAGGCAAGGCTGCAGCCTGAGTCCAACACTCTTTAATATTTATATTGAGTTAGCAGCACTGTTAGAGAAATCTGACATCCCAGGACTTTCCTTGGAAGAGCAGGAGGTCTGTTACAGACTCTGTCAGACTCTGTCACTCCATACACATATTGTCAAAATTGGCCACTGAAAACAAATGTGGATAAAACAAAAATCATGATTTTCCAGAAGAAAGCCAGATCTCAAGGGAAGAAGTACCAATTCACACTTGGGGAAAATGCAATAACACACAACAGCACCCATACATATTTAAGATTGAAGATTGAAGTCTGCGGTCCCTTAATGAAGTGTGACTACAGAAGCTGGGATAAAACCCCAATAGAGCAGCTCCATCTTCAATACTTTTACATGCTATTGTTGGTGTATATAGAATCTGTAGAATTGTTTGTTTATTATCCATTACTTATTTGACTTTATCCTTTGCAAATGCTTTGGCAACATAGATCCTTTCTGTCATGCCAATAAAGCAGACTTGAGAGACATTACTGCATAATAAAAACATACTGTATCGCTGTATGCTAGCACATAGCAACTCCTTGCCTTAACAGCAGTTGAGGTTCAGAGCAGACTTACTGTGTGTGTGTGTGTGTGTGTGTGTGTGTGTGCGTTGTTGAATCTGTTCACCAACGTGTTAAATGTCAGTTTTCAGTCTATTTTCGTGGCCTCATGCAAATGAATGGGAAGTAAAAATCTGAACACGACAAACTCATCCAGCTGCATCTGATCTTGGTGAGTATTTTATATTCTGGTTTTCATGGCGGTCAAGTGCCGAATAACCCCCATGTTAAAACTAAGTGGAATATTGCTTTAAGATTGAGATAAGATAAGATAAGACAATGCGTGTACAATCTTCTTTTCAACTGGTGTCTAACCTCAGACAGGCTCCAGGAAGCCGGTGCCTGTACTATCTAAGCAGAGAACTTGGTATGTGGCCAGCTTGCCTTAGTCTATTGCCTACCATGTCCCAGGCCAAAAGGAGAGGCTTAAAGGTCTATGCAATTTTCGCATGTTGGTGGCCCCCGAATGGCAACCACGGGTAACGATTTTAATTTTAAGGACCGCAATAACTAGAAACCATATAACATGATTTCAATAAACTGCAGACAGCCCTGGCCAGTCTGTGAAGCGACAAGAGATGCAAAAGATCGAATGTTTTCCACAGGAAATGGAAATGTCTTCATTTGCGTTAGCTGGATACTTTCATTTTGCTGACAAAGCTGATGTTTTCCAGTTTCAATTCATCTCCCGCTCCTCGCCCCATCGGGTCTTTTCTTGGAACGATCATTTCCTGTCATCTAGAATAGGACTAGACAGGATCAAAGAATGGGCAATTGGCAATCAGACTCTCACTGATCACTCCCCTATGAGTGTAGCAATCTTCCCCGCTTACATAGACCACGCATGCAGACACTGGCAGCTAAATTCTTAATTGTGAGCAGTCCCTCTTTAGCTGATTACATTACAGAGAAATGGAAAACCTTTTTGATTGAGAATGAAACATTAGAGGTGAGCCCCTCTACCCTGTGGCAGGCATAGGAGGTGCTATTATATCCCTCTGTACATCTCAGCACAAAAGAAAGAAGCTCTTAAGAACCGACCAGAGCTGGAGAGGACAATTTCAGGACTTTCAGGAGAATTTAACTCTACACCCTCCAAGACACTGGCAAGACAAAAAATAAGCTACTAAATGCTAATTTCTGATGACTTTTAGGATTACTCTGGTGCTGGTCACAAGCTATCAGAATTACAAGATTGAGCAAAATAAAGTACAAAGTATTAATTTATTAAGTGCAAATTAACAAAGGGCAGCCCCACCAGGTACACAACTAATTACAATTATACCAGTGTTGCCAACTTGTTTCCAAGGAAAGTAGCTATTGGCTGCTCAAGAAGTTGCTAGAAGTCGCCGGATGACATCATATGCTAATTTGCATATCAATATATATCCTACAGTCTCCGCTTGCAGCAGAGGGAGGGGGGCTACACTGTGTGTGGGAAGCGCTGTGATCATCAGACCTCTCTGGATGACAAGCAAGTAGAGCAAACCGGCATCAGCCGTACCAATTTATTGGCAAATGCTTTGGGATTCAACACTTTAACATTGTTCCCCATGGTCAGAAAAAGTTGCCAGATTTGTCGCTAGTCGCTTTTGAGAAATAAAGTCGCCAGGGGGTTCTGAAAAGTCGCTAAATCTAGTGACAAAGTCGCCAAGTTGGCAATACTGACTGTGACTAGCGAATTGATTGGCTCCATTTCTATAGGCGCTTGCTGCCTTTTGTTGACAGTCGATGCACGTGCATCCAAACGCGCATCCACAGCATCAGATGTTCGCACTCTATTGTCTTTCTATGGAAGTCGCTTTGAGTAGGCAGGCTCTCGACCCCCCCCCCCCCAAAAAAAAAAAGAAAATCTCATCGGATCTGCATGAATCACGTAAGTGGCCTATTTTGGATTCAAAACGGCAAATTTCACCGAAATTTGACAAGTTTGCATGCCTGACAAATCCACTGATACAAGTAAGACTATGAATATTTTTTCAATCCAAATCTGTATTCATTAAAATACATGGAATAATCTGTTTTTGAGGACATATACACTGATTAGGAATGGGGAATCTCCAAGCCTGATGGCTTTTGAAATAGTAGGTCCCCTTACTGCAGAAGAGGATTAGGGCCACGCGAAAATTGTATTAGTTTGGATTAACAAACTCAGAATTCTCAGAATGCTGAGTTTATTCTCAGAATTCATACTTTATAAACTCAGAATCCTGAGAATAAACTCAGAATTCTGACTTTATAAACCCCCGTCCAACTGGAGCAGAGGTAAAATATGGAAAGAATGTCAAAATCGCGACACACACAGATACAAAAAAAACAAACAACAACGCCTCATATCCCATTTGGAGTTTGCCAAAAGGCACGTGGGAGACACAGTAAACATGGAAAAAGGTTCTCTAGACCAGTGGTTCTCAATGTGGGGTCTGGGGACCACCAGGGGTCCTTGAGGGGGTTCCAAGGGGTCCCCAACAAATTGATCTATTGTTAAGCTTCAGCATTATTTCATTTACAAGAAGTTAACACAATTAGAGAATGTAGAAGAACGACTGTTTTGATCATAGTTTCACTGTTATCTCTCTACCTGCAATACAGATAGTCATGGGATTCTGGACAAAATCATATCTAACAATAAAAAATATTCTCAGATTTGGGTCCAAGAGACAAAATCTCATCAAATGGGGGTCTGTGGCCCTAATGTGAACTAAATTTGGGGTCCTTGATATGAAAAAGGTTGAGAATCACGGCTCTAGACTGATGAGACCAAAATTGTACTTTTTGGCCTTAGCGCAAAATGCCATGTGAGCAATTTTGCCAAGAAAATGGGCAAAATTGCAGGATCCAGATGTACAAAGCTGGTAGAGATTTAGTTAATTTTATTCACTGCTATACCTCCTTGATATGTACAATATAACTAACATCTCATGCAAATGGGAAAGCAACTTAGGCAGTGAATATATTGAGGACGTCTGGCAAGAAGCTGGTCGGGTCAACTGTCACATGTAACAGATTCACAGTATTCCTACTTTATGCAGTAAACGTCACACTGATCTTGGGGGTAATCTCCACTGATTTTTGGAGTGTATCTCACAGTTCTGAAGCTTCGTTGCCTGTGAATTGAGCAATATCTTTGAGGCTAAAATGAAGAACAATCTGGTGCTCTATTCTGGGCTCGCTCTCTAGGGAACTTAAACTGCTATGTGATTTAACTGCTACCCCTCGCCTGTAAATACTTTTGAATAAACTGGGTTAAAGAAACTCCACACACTGCCACACTCGTATAGAGAGCTCATGGAAGAATAGGTGCAATGTTAAAGGGCAATGAATGGTCATTTCTAGCATAATGGTCACCTCTCCTTGATTATCTCCCTTCTGAACTAACTTTGCTCCCTTTAAAAGGGCCAATGAGCTTTAGAGTGGAAACTGCTGTTTTATGTGAATTGGGAGTGGGTAAGACGATAAGATAAGATATAAAAAACAAACCAAAACCCACACATACATAATTTAACACCAATAAAAAGAACGCAAAGCAACCCATTGCACAACCCCATCGCAACTGTGCGCTTCCTCTTTGAGTTTAATTGGCGGATTTCAGTCTTTAAAGTGAGACAAAACAAACAGGAAATTTTATTTTTTGATAAATAATATGGATATTTTCCTATGTATATTGGACTGAATATGTATGTCTATGTAAGGTGAACTTGTATATAACCCATGTTTAGTTTAGTTTTGATATGTTTGTGTTATTTATGTTAGTTATTTTCAGTATTGTTATTATTATTATTTCAATTTGTTTTGATTTATTTTTATACATATTTTCATGCTGAATTGTTCTGATATATAAAACTCTACAAAAATTGTAACCCCTTGTAAAGGAAACTGTCAACCTATGTTTAAATATTTTTGATATAAAAGGGGATGTGAGAAATAACCAAACAAGTTTAAAAAAAATAATAATTGGCGGATTTCAGAAAATGAGGACCTAATTGATGCAATCGAGGCATTCATTCAATCAGTTATCCTGCATCAAACAATGCAGGTTTATGCACCATGCACCATAATATAAATTGAGTGCAACTGTACACTGATTTTATTCTTTTCAAAACTAAACGTTCCATAAAAACCGAAGCTAAAAGTCACAGTGATCAGATGTGATCAGGTGGAGCTAAGTGTCTTCTATATCTGATATGACCTGTAGCTATTCTGAAGAGGCGGTTGAAATTCCATATCCTGTCACTGCAATACAAGCAACTGTGTAAGTATGTCTGTGACTATGACAGTGCGCAACTCTTGTGACAGCTCATGTGACAGCAGAAAACTGACCGGGATAGTAATGAGGAAACGGAGAAAGACATAGAAAAAGGGAAGATGAAAGAAAGGGAATTCACAAAGCTGACCAACAGGCAGAGAAGTAAGACAGTAGACAGAGGAAAAAAATAGATTGAAAGAACTAAAGGAAAGGGGATTTTCGATTGTTCTCGAAGATGTTACGCAAGGGGAAGTGTGCTTGAGTGTGTTCAAAGAATTGGTCACACTATTCATCTCTCTTTCACAGTCAAGAGACTGAGGAGGAGAAGGAATTTAATGCTGAGTGAGAGGAGAGTAGGGAGAAGTAACAAAATGAGAATGACAAGTAGAAGAAGCAAGAGAAGAAAGAGGAACAGAGGAAGGACCTTTAGTTGCCTCCATCAAACACACACACACACACACACACACACTCATGGTGCGCACCCTGGATGGTCCTCTGTATAAACAGCGTAGCTGGTCCCAGGACTGTTCCTGCTGGGGGTCCAACGTCGCCTCTATGAACACCTGGAACACAGCAAAGAACCATGGGAACTGTAGTCAAATCACAGATGCAGAGATGTACCTTGTTTATCCTGACATCTTGGGAAGGGAGGTCATTGTAGAAGAATGCAAAGAGTGCAACAAACAAATGTAGCAGCAGAATGCACTGCAAAATGACATCAGACTTTGGCTCTATTGAAATGGATGAGGGGTAACAATGACCCTGAAATTTCATAAAATGCCAGTGACACTGGGAGAATAAACAATATACCTTGATGTGCATCAACAGCATCCCTTTTTGAACAAGGGTTTTGATGGAACTGCCCGTCCCCACATCCCTCAGTACCAGTTACTGGGATGCAGTGGAAAGACAACATTCATTAAAACTAGTGGAGCATAATGGTGATTTGGTTGTGTTTTTGTTTACTGATTTATTTCCTTGTAATAAAATAATTTTATGGCTAACAAATTGCTGAGCTACCCAAGCATATTGCATTAATCTTGATAAAAAAAATGCTTATTTTGGTCATTATAACAAGATCTTTTCTTGTATAACAACATTACAGGAAAATTATAATTATGTTATAACAAGATCTCAACATTACAAGGTAGAATTTGGTTTCAGAATTGTAACTTCTTATTTGCAAGTGAAGCGGAAACCCAAATATGTTGCTAATCCCAAAATGTGTCATGCTTTATGTGAAATAACACATTTTAACATCATTCAGGTTGATTATGTTATATATCAATAACGATGACATAGAAAAATGTGCGTATGGACATGTTTTACAGGGTTAGAAGTTTCCCCTTTAATTTTCCCTTCACTCGCAAATAAGAAGTTACGAATCAGAAACCACATAATTATGAGAAAAGCTCTCATTACAAAGAAAATATCTTGCTATAATGAGGGAATTGGAGAATTTTTTTTTCCAAAAGATGAATGCAAATATGCTTCATATGTCACCACCTGCTGTACTGTGTGTGACATCACCCAGCACCAAAGATCAGCCAATAGCAGATGGCCAGTTCAGTACCCTACTTTTCACCATTAGATGTCAGGCGTCACCACAAATTTGGGTTTGGGGTTTAGTTCCTCTTTAAATGATGTCACCTTGTTTGTTTCTAATGGGGTATCTACTGTGTGACAGTTTGGCCTTGCTAGCTGTACAGATGTCCCAAATATTAAGTGAGTTTACCAAGATAGGTTTCCACATCATCAGAAATACAATAGCGGTTACAGGCTTTGAAAATAGAGAACTAGCCTATATTAAATTGAGAAATAAACTCAAATTTACTTTTTCTATAAATACATAAATGAAATCATGGGTTATACATGGACACAAAGACATATTTCTTGTGATCCAATATTCATTAAAAAATAATATTACAGGTAAGGCTAATAAATGTTAACTTACAGATGGAATACAGGGAGATATGTGTGGTTCACATGCCCCTCTTCCAAAGGACAAAAAAAGGCAAAACTCATTTCAAGTCATTGTGTGAAACACCAGATGTCAATCCAGACAGGATTAAAAAGACAATACAGTAGGTAGGTAATTTCAGAGAATTACTGACAAATAATATTAATAGTCTATTAATAGGGGGGAATCTGGGGACAGCGCACCAAATCTGGGGACTGCCCTGGTCACCCTACTACAGCACCTTTTTTCACCAAAGTTAAGAGTTCTGACCAAAGTTAGAGTTCTGTAGAGTTCTGTCCAAAGTTAAGAGTTCTGACCAAAGTTAGAGTTATGTAGAGTTCTGACCAAAGTTAGAGTTCTGTAGAGTTCTGACCAAAGTTAGAGTTTTGTAGAGTTGTAGAGTTCTGACCAAAGTTAGAGTTCTGTAGAGTTCTGTCCAAAGTTAGAGTTCTGTAGAGTTCTGACCAAAGTTAGAGCTCTGTAGAGTTCTGACCAAAGTTAGAGTTCTGTAGAGTTCTGTCCAAAGTTAGAGTTCTGCAGAATTGTAGAGTTCTGACCAAAGTTAGAGTTCTGTAGAGTTCTGACCAAAGTTAGAGTTCTGTTAGAGTTCTGTAGAGTTCTGACCAAAGTTAGAGTTATGTAGAGTTGTAGAGTTCTGACCAAAGTTAGAGTTCTGTAGAGTTCTGTCCAAAGTTAGAGTTCTGTAGAGTTCTGACCAAAGTTAGAGCTCTGTAGAGTTCTGACCAAAGTTAGAGTTCTGTAGAGTTCTGTCCAAAATTAGAGTTCTGCAGAATTGTAGAGTTCTGACCAAAGTTAGAGTTCTGCAGAGTTCTGACCAAAGTTAGAGTTCTGTAGAGTTCTGTCCAAAGTTAGAGTTCTGAGTTCTGACCAAAGTTAGAGTTATGTAGAGTTATGTCCAAAGTTAGAGTTGTAGAGTTCTGACCAAAGTTAGAGTTCTGTAGAGTTCTGACCAAAGTTAGAGTTCTGCAGAGTTCTGTAGAGTTCTGACCAAAGTTAGAGTTCTGTTAGAGTTCTGTAGAGTTCTGACCAAAGTTAGAGTTCTGTAGAGTTCTGACCAAAGTTAGAGTTCTGAAGTGTTCTGACCCCAAATCCCAAAGAGCAAGCTTTAGGCACAGTAGCAAGGAAAAACCCACTAGCTTTCAGCAGGAAGAAACGTTGAGAGGAACCATCCATTTGGTTCAGTTTGGACAGTAACATATTGGTGGCTCCAAACATAGACCGGGTTGTTGTGCCAAAGTCAGTATCCCCCCGCCTCAATGAGTGTGATGTATGTGCATTTGCTTTGGTGCCATCGTGTGGCAATAATGATCAACAACAGCACAAACATAAATCTTTTTCCTCTCTCCCCATGAGTATCATGGGATTTCAAAAGAAAATGTCACTGGTCTGGGAGTCTAAGTGTGACAAACACATTTTACAAAGTCAATATGGTGCATCACAGTGCCTTATATAGCCATATATATACTTTCGGGCTATATATACTTTCGGGCAGAGCTGCAGTACCGCGACCAGCCACTTGATTTTCGTGTCATCTCCACCATGGTCTCATTTGTTTAAGGCAATTAATTTGACAATGATATACTGATATATTTAACAGGCAGTTAGGATACAACATACAATACAGGGCTCTGACAAAACCATACCTTTTTCCCATGAGCCTCTGCTCCTCCGTCACGATGCACTGATGTAACACGAGTCTGAAATAAGGAAATGGGGAGGGACGGGGGTATTAGGCTTGTTGGCTACAGGAAGTCAGTCAGCCAGTCTGAAAATTAACTCTCTTCATATTGTGGACTCTGTGTTTACCTGTACATATGTAATTATGTGTGTGTGTATGTGTGTGTGTGTGTGTGTGTGTGTGTGTGTGTATTAAGTACCACTATCATTGTGCTGTGACTGGCTCATTTTTTTTTTTTTTTAAGTAGCATATTCATTAATGTTTCATTCATCAGACCTACTTTCTGTCTCATTCACTCCCTGCTCTCTCTACTTGCAGACGGAAGTAGAGAAAGGAAGAATTAATGAGGAATTCAGCAGGAATTCATGGTTGACACAAAACATTTCTAAGAAAATTTCTTTGTCTTGTCTTAACATTTCTTTTTGCATTCCAGCAAACACACTATAATTTACTGATTGGCCACTTAACAGCTATCAACTCACTGATTTTAGTGGCATGACTTTTTACAATATTGCCAAAGCGCTATAAAAAAATGTACATAAAAAACCCCATCAAACAACAGTTTGTCCATTGAAACCAGACTGAGATGATTATTTGGCTTGAAAATATTTAGTATACAACAGTACATAACCATCAATAACTATAATATGAATTATAATATAATGTAAGTATTTCAAGGGGCAGCAGCAACAGAGCTGCTTTCAATGTTAGTGTGATGGAAAGGTATTTAGTTTTATACTTTAGTTTTTGAACACAGTAACAATGACAAAGACTAGTAACGATAAAAGCAATGCATCCATGCTGTAGGCCAGTGGTTCTCAACCTTTTTCATATCAAGGACCCCAAATTTAGTCCACATTAGGGCCACGGACCCCCATTTGATGCGATTTTGTCCCTCAGACCCAAATCTGAGAATATTTGTACTGTTAGATATGATTTTGTCCAGAACTCCATGACTATCTGTATTGTAGGGAGAGAGATAACAGAGAAACTATGATCAAAATAGTCAGTCTCCTACATTCTATAATTGTTCTTGAAAATGAAAAATGAAATAAAATGACTAAATGAAATAATGAAGTTTAACGATTCATCAGTTTGCTGGGGACCCCCTGGGATGCCCTCAAGGACCCCTGGTGGTCCCCGGACCCCATGTTGAGAACCACTGCTGTAGGCTATTTATTATTAATGCAGTTGTTTAACTGAATATTAAGCTTATCTTCCCTCGCTTGGTTTGGTTCTACTGACTGTAGATTGACCAGAGTGATGCTTGTAGTACGCAATCGTTTAATTGTCTAAACTAGAAATAACCGCCTCGCGGTTGTACGCCTCCGCCAATAAACTTTGTTTTATCATTGCAAGGACAGTCTTTATTTATTGAACATATATAATTAATGTGATTATTAGGTCAACTTAAAGGATTTTGGTGTCTGCAAAAGTAAGTGACAGCACTTCCACCGTTTTTGTAGAATGACCCAAGATTGTTTTCTCAGCTACAGTGGTAAGCAAAACATTATGATGTCACAGTGAAGTTGACCTTTGAACTTTTGGAGATAAAATGTCATCACTTCATCATTTTATCCTATTAGACATTTATGTGAAATTTTGTCATAATTAGCGTATGAATTCTTGAGTTATGGCCAAAAACGTCTTTTGTGAGGTCACAGTGACCTTGACCTTTGACCTTTGACCACCAAAATCTAATCAGTTCATCCTTGAGTCCAAGTGGATGTTTGTGCCAAATTTGACAAAATTCCCTCAAGGCGTTCCTGAGATATTGCGTTCACGAGAATGGGACGTACAACCCGAAAACATAAAAAAAAAAAATCCATGACAAAATATTGGATTGGGAGTATGACTCTGTACCATTACATAAACACAAATGCACACACACACACACCTGTGCTAGGGAGGTGCTGCGGCCTCTTCCCGGTTCGCCGGAGGCCCCGCCCCTGCCTCCCTGGTTGGAGGAGCACTTGTAGCAGCTCCAGCCCTGTTGGCGCTCTGAGGTGAGGCCCCGCCCACAGTCCTTCTGCTGCAGACACTGGCAGTGGTAGAGGTGGCCACAGCTGACAACACACACACACACACACACACAGACACTTAAAGTGGATACAGACAACTTTTCAACTTTCCCCCGTTGTCCCCCTCTAGTGTTTCCAAGTGGTATTGTTGTTTGCGCTGCTGTTGCAAAGACAACCGGATCTCTTCTGTTAGAGCCTAGCTCTGTGCAACAGAACAAACCATCTGTCTGCTTATCAACTCCTTGATCATAACACAATATAGTAACTTTCACCACTGCTCATTTTAGAAAGGCCACTGCAAGAAAACGTGTTCTTTGTTTAGATTATCAAACGGACAATGGATCATTTGTTTGTTTCTGGCTGCTAGCGTTAGCGTTAGCTAGCGTTAGCAACATGGCTGACGTTGCTAACGCTAGCTAACGCTAGCAGCCAGAAACAAACATAGTTAGATGTTTGTTTCTTTTGTTCCAGAAACAAACATAGCTGTTTGTTTCTGGCTGGTCCTGGCTTCCTTGTAGCTCCTGGTTTGTTTTCTGGCTGCTAGCGGTAGCGTTAGCAACATGGCTAACGCTACCGCTAGCAGCCAGAAACGTTAGCAACATGGCTAACGCTACCACCAGCAGCCTAACTGTCCAAACTACTACTGTCCAAAGCAAGAAACAATCCCAATTTGAACTAGAAACCCCGATCTCAGTGCTATGATAGAGGATAGTGTTTCCACTGTCACTGCGGTTGTTTGTTTGTTTTTTTTTGTTTTTTTTACTGGGGATAGCTACCTTTTTTTTTTTTTTTTTTACTGGGGGTAGCTACCTTTTTTTTTTTTTTTTTAACTGGGGATAGCTACCTTTTTTTTTTTACTGGGGATAGCTACCTTTTTTTTTTTTTTTTAAACTGGGGATAGCTACCTTTTTCTTTTTTTTTTTACTGGGGATAGCTACCTTTTTTTTTTTTTTTTTTTTTTTTACTGGGGATAGCTACCTTTTTTTTTTTTTTTTAACTGGGGATAGCTACCTTTTTTTTTTTTTTTTTACTGGGGATAGCTACCTTTTTTTTAAATTTTTTTTTTAACTGGGGATAGCTACCGGACCTCTGTTGGTTGCGCAATGGATGACTCACTTCCTTTGTGCCGTAAGTCGAGCCTTCCTTGTCCCGGGAGATCGTACCCGGTGGCAGACAGAATTGCATAGTGAAAGCGAGGCTTATAGGGAACCAATCTAAACGCCGATGATGTCATTATTCTATAGCCGTTACACTGTGCAATCAACATTTACTTCATAATGATAAGTTAAAAGCAAAAAAGTTGTCTATAGAGTCTTTAAGTACTTGTAAATGTGTTTAGATGTGGGTTTTGTCATAGCGCTGTCTTGGGATACAGGAACATCCCTACCTGAATATGATAATTTCCTCAGCTGAGTCCTGCCTCCTCTTGTACTGCTGCAGACAGATGTTGCAGTGGTCTTGCCGTGGGTGGAGCCCCCTAGTGACAGCCGCTCGCAGGTGAGCCAGGGACCAGTGGAGGTCGTGGTTCAACAGGCTGGTGGTGGTTTCCAGTAAAGTCTAAAACCGAGAAACCGGCTTTATTAAATCGAGACACGCAAGCCTGTCTTTTTAACTGACGAGCACACAAAAGCTTCCTAGACATGAGATACAATAAAAAAAGAGGAAAGAAGAAAGGGATTAGAAGGAGAAGGATGGGGGCTGAGAAGGGAAAGGGAGGGGAAAAATACGGATTAAACGCTGTTACATGGACGCGGAGGAGGAGAAAACACCTTAAAACGCCATCATCAGAGCGGAGAGGTGGGCCGGCGAGAGAGAAGGGCAGAGGAGGGAAAAAAAGAGGGAGAGAAAAGAGAAGAGACCTATTCCCTATTAAGAAGAGAGTATGGCCTTGCCAGTAAAGCAGCTTTGAACTGTAAACTGATTTGTGAGGCGTGAGGGAAGACGGGGGGGAAAATGAAATGAGACCTGAAATGAGCATGCACGCGCACACACACACACACACACACACACACACACACACACACAAAGTATATGTCTGTGTCTCCCAGTCTTCTCTGTCAGATCAAATATGTTATTTCACACTATTTCATCAGCTTTATGACAAAGTGTGTGGGCTTGTGTGTGTGTGTGTGTGTGTGCATGTGTGTGTGTGTGTGTGTGTGAGTGTGCGTGTGAGTGAAAGAGAGGTAGCTGTGTCTCCTTGATGTTTCCTTTGATCCTGGACAGTTCAGTTAAAACGTGGAGGGAATGTGAATGACCCCGGCCAATGCTGGAAACCACAGAGCCGGGGCTGTAATCTGTGATGTCATCAACAGACACTTTCTGGGGTGGAGATTTGACAGCTGAGCTTTTGTTTCAGTGCAGACAGTTGTATGGCATGATGGTGGCATGTATATTTAATGAGGGGTACACTAGTCTACATGCCATGGCACTCTGTATATATGTATGACCTTCTCTAGACTGGTTAATGTGAATATGATGCACATTTGCACATCATGTTTACTGCTGTACACACATACCTGCTTCTTCAGTTTTCACACTTATTTATATTTTGCATAAAACAATATTGATAAGGGGTTCACTATTTCAGGCTGTATTCATATTAATTTAAAAAAATATATATTTTACAAGATTATTTTTATACATATCTATATTTATTTATGCCTATTGTCCCAGTTAATTGATGAGAGCATAGCCACCAAAATAATCCATGTGTCACAGGTAGATCATTGGCTCCGGTGCCACATGCTAACACTTTAGCATACACTATGTTGAGTGATTGTAGGTTTCATGCTAACACTTTAGCATACACTATGTTGAGTGATAGTAGGTTTCATGCTAACACTTTAGCATACACTATGTTGAGTGACAGTAGGTTTCATGCTAACACTTTAGCATACAGTATGTTGAAGATAGTATAGTAGGTTCCATGCTAACACTTTAGCATACAGTATGTTGAGTGATAGCAGGTTTCATGCTAATACTTTAGCATACACTATGTTGAGTGACAGTAGGTTTCATGCTAACACTTTAGCATACAGTATGTTGAAGATAGTATAGTAGGTTTCATGCTAACACTTTCGCATACACTATGTTGAGTGATAGTAGGTTTCATGCTAACACTTTAGCATAAATTATGTTGAAGACAGTATAGTAGGTTCCATGCTAACACTTAAGCATACAGTATATTGAAGATAGTATAGTAGGTTCTATTCTAAAACTTTAGCATACTATGTTGAGTGATAGTAGGCTTCATGCTAACACTTTGGCATACACTATGTTGAAGATATTATAGTAGGTTCCATGCTAACACTTTAGCATACACTATGTTGAAGATATAGTAGGTTCCATGCTAACACTTTAGCATACATTATGTTGAAGATATTATAGTAGGTTCCATGCTAACACTTTAGCATACACTATGTTGAAGATATTATAGTATGTTCCATGCTAACACTTTAGCATACAATATGTCGAGTGATAGTAGACTCCATGCTAACACTTGACTCGATTACTGTAATGTCCTGTTTTCTGGTCTACCAAACTCCAATATTAACACTCCTGTACAGGCCCACGGTTGAATTCCACTAGCTGTGGCCACAGTGATCCGTCGGAAAACAGACAGAATTATTGACGGATAGATTTCTGTCCATTGGGCTGTTTTGGAATGTCAACATGGTGGAGAGGCAGAAATAAAGCAGCCTAGCTTCACTCATAACGGTGCTACTTCATAGAAAAAAGTTAAATTTACTTGAACACATTGTTTTATCGCTCACATTGGGTTGAAAATAGGAAAGAATGTCTAGTTTCTTCTTTCTCAACATTTTCACAACACAACCTGTCAGCTCACCAGCTCAGATTAAACTGCCTGTGTCTGTCATTTGATTGTGCGTTTGTTTAATGTCATCTGGCTTCCCGTCCAAGCACCACCCAGCCGGAAAACTGGTCATAAGATGAACCGAGCCAGTAGTTTAAGCTCCTGAAACAGGGACAACCACCAGTACTGCCGGAGCGTGCGTTACACCGTCAAATTCACTCCCATAACAGCATTCCGGCCCAATGACCCCTTTGATAAAGCCTAGATTTGTTTCCTCTGTCAAGAGACTCGAGACTAGTGAGATCCAATATGGCATTATCAGTGTATGACACTGAATGTGGTGTTTAGCCCATAGGAGAGAGGCCATCTCTTAGGCAAAGACGCCCTCTAGAGGCCATGTCACGAAGCGACATTTCACTAAGCGTTACCTGACTGACTGACTGAATTGAATTTGCCGTGTGATGCCCTCGGCTGCGCTGTGGGAAAAACCTTCAACTTGTACAAAATACTGCTGCTAGAATATTAACTAAAACTACAAAATTTGTCATTACTATTACTATATTATTTTACCAATTATGTAATGGGAGGTAATTTATTTATTTTTAATCATTCTAATATTGTTTGTTCATTAATATGTATGTATCTATGTATATATTTTTTATAATATTGGATATTGTAAGTATGCATACATAATGTTTTTTTTTTTACTTTTATAAAATCTTAAAAACTCTGATCACATTACACCCGTTTTGACCTCCCTTCACTGGCTCCCTATTCAAGCTATACATACATACACGGGCTCATGCTGTCATATTTTTCTGACCTCATCATCTCTCTTTTAAGATGTGGGTATCCAAAGTTCATGAGGGGTGTGTGTGTGTGTGTGTGTGTGTGTGAGTGTGTCCAGTAGATCATGTATAATTGAGTTTATGTATGAAGCAATTAGCAGATAATGATGTGCTTCTGGAGCCCTACATTATAGGCAAGCTAAATAATGCATGTTAGCCTTTAGAGGAGCGTGCACACACACCCTCACACACACACACACACACACACACACACAGAGTGTGTTACCTGTTCGTAGTTAAAAGTCTCCAGCATGCCCAGAATGAGGCCTTGGATCTCTGCCAGCTTTCCTTTCCCATAAACCGGATCCTGACACACACACACACAAACACGCAGAGTGTCATGTAATTATAATAAATAACATATGACTGTAAATAAGGTATAGATCATTATCCATCAACTAAATGCCTAACCCATCTTTAATGCTCTTTTCAATGTAATGAACTAATAATCTGTGGCATTTTCATATAAATAGATCTCTGTTTTGCTACTCTTTCTACCACCAGTGATTTAACCTATAGCCACTTCATGAAAGCCTTTCTTCCTCTCCTCCTTTTCCCACCCTTTCTCTCTCTCCTCATCTCTATTTTCTGCCCCCACCTCCTTTCTATCTCTCTCTCAGAATGGAAGCCTGTCTGATGAGGAGCGAGCATAATGTATTGCTTCTATACTTTCTGAACAACGCACTTAAAGACAAGAAACAACACACTCATACAAGGGGTGGGGGGGTGGGGGGGTAGAGGTGGGTGGATACAGACACAGGGAGGCTACTTGATGAAACACACACACACACACACACACACACACAAAGGGCTATTACCTGCAGTATTCGCTGGATGATAGCAGGCAGAGGGATAAAGCTGCTCATACTGTTGAGAACCTTCATGGTCAGCTCCTTCAACGCTGAGATACACACACACACACACACACACACACACAGTTGGGGGGGGGGGTATATGCAGGGTTACATATTACATTAACACATCTGGACAGGCCGTATAGATTTGTTTTGCTTATCCTATCAATAACGTAGCTGGTCTAAAACAGGATCTGATGCCCTGGTAAAAAAAAAAAGAAAAGAAAGAAAAGCAACTGTTATTGTGCGTCTGTGCCCATCAGGACTACTGAAAAATAAAATGGAGCGCTATGAATGATGATTCTAGTGATAAGGCTAAGAACAACAATGTATGAATGTGTAATGTTATCGTTTCTGACAGATGAGAAGCTTGGTCTTAGCTAGGGTTTGAGCAATATGAGCTGCAGTGTATAATAAGAAGAATGAAAAGAAGAAGAATCATCATCATCATCATCGTATCGTTATATAAATGTAATCAGTCAAACTGCATCTCATCCATCATATCAGAGGTGGACGACACTGACTGGGCAATAGCTGATTTTTAATAAAAGGACAATATTGGCCTCGTCTGAACAGCAGAATTCACTTTGATATTTGATTTTTTTTTCAGACTCCGGGTGGGAAACTCTACCTGGAAGACAGTGAAGAAATGTACACTAAAAATATCGTTCAGTATCAGTAAGAGATAGATTTAGAGAAGGTCCAAATCAAAGACTACAGCAGTCTTTGACAGTAGGGATGTAACGGTATACCGTTTTAAGGTATACCGTTACATCCCTACTGGTATCAAGCAACCACGGTTACCATTACATCCCTATTTGACAGTAGAAAGAAGCCCCACTAAGGATATGAAGCACTACAAATGGTTGAATGCTCAAGTCACAGTATGGGGAAAGTGGTTTTCTTATTACTCTTCTTTCCAAAGAGAGTGTAAATCATGCAAACTAGAATTTTAATTTTATGCTTTGACACAAATTTCCAGAATTTCCTTTTCATAGTACGGAGGATGATTAGGGCCAAATGTGAAAAAAATGTTTGAGTTTTCTGAGTTTAAAGTCAGAATTCTTAGAAGAAAGTCAGAACTCAGAATTCTGACTTTGGTGTAGATTAAAAAAAAAAAGTTTTTCCAAAAACGTCTGCCTGCTTATGTTTCCGTGCGCATCTGTCTTCTGGCTAGGGTTTCCCACATAAATAAAAAATGGCCGCCGTGTGAATAAAGAGAATTGGAATCGGAATCAAAATAAGAATCTCTCACCAATTGCTCCCTCCTCTGGTCTGGCTTTGTGATGCGTTTGTGTCACTTTTTACTTGTATGTGTGTGTGTGTGTGTGTGTGTGTGTGTGTTTTTACCCTCAGATGTGTGTTTGGCACCGGGTCCCTTCAGTAGTTTCTGGGGAGCCATCATGGCCTCCAGTAGAGGAAACCACAGAACCTATGAGAGACAGACAAGAGTGAGGAGGAGCCTGCTGTGTCTTTTCAACATGCAACTTTGCCTCTTTTGCTGTTTTGGTTTATTTTGCATACTGTATTGATTCATTTTGTCCTATGATTGATTGTTGATTAGTTAGATATAGGTCGTCTCGTTCTCTTTGAGGTCTGTAATAACACCACATTATGTAATAACTCGACAAAATGTAATAAATTTTCACTTCATTATGTAATAACACCTGCATTTTGTAATAATCTGCCGCATTTTGTAATACACAGCCTGAACGCAATATGTAATAAATTTCCCCGCATTTTGTAATAAATTATTACATATTGCGGTGGTTATTACAAAATACGGGAGTTGCACTTTTTTTTTTAATGAAAATGTAATAATATGGTGCATTATGTAACCAAAATGGATGTCTTCATTCATAAAAATCGTTATAACATTATAACAACAATGTTTATTTTATGCAAATAGCATATTTTATGCTCTTTAGACTAAGATCAGAGTCAACTATAACGCCGGTCTAATTTAATATTTGGGAAGTTTAATTTAGCTTAATTGTTAAAAATATAACATGTGTACAGATGAAGACATCCATTTTGGTTGGTTATTACATAATTCACTGTATTATTACATTTTCATCATAAAAAAAGTGCAACTCCTGCATTTTTTAATAATTTTAATAATTTTCAAATAAGCTTGACACACACTAGCTACCTCTCTCTGCTGCTGGTTGAGGTTCTGCGAGCTTCGATGACACAAGGCGATGATGTCACTTAACGAATCCTCTACTCTCCTCAGGGTCGGTTCTCCCTCCTCCTCCTCCTCCTCCTCCTCCTCCTCCACCCGCCTTCCTCCACCCGCTCCCTCGCTCTCAGGAGTGAGCAGAGCCAGCTTCTCCTTTAGTGTCTTCAAGGAGAGTGATGAGGAGAAGAGAACGACTTTACTATGAACATAATGGAGTTTAATGTGAGCAATTCAAAAGTTGTGTGTGCATACGTGTGTGTGTGTGTGTGTGTGTGTGTGTGTGTGTGTGTGTGTGTGTGTGTGTGTGCTTTAGCTACCTTCAGCAGGACAGTGAAAGCTCCGTGTGCATCGCCTTTCCTCTCCAGCAAATAGGCTGTAGCCTCACTGTGGTGGTACTGCTCTGTTACCTGGAGATGGAGAGAGAGACACAGATGGAGAGAGAGGGAGAGGGATAGAGAGAGAGACAAGCAAATGATTTCAAAACTAAAAGAAAATGACATCCCACGCTAGAAGGAAATGACAATGACACACAAACAGAACCTAAACTACACACACACACACACACACAGTACCTGTATGGCCTCCTCCAGTCTGTATTGCTGGGAGGTCTGGAGGAAGCTCTGGAGCTTCTGGGGGGCGAAGCGGCACAGTAACCCCACCTGAAGCTCGTGGAGGTCGGGCTCGAGAGTCAGGGCTGCCCCCGGATGATGGCCCTCCCTGGAGAGGAGAGGAGAGGAGAGGAGAGGAGAGGAAGAGAGAGAGGGATTAAATGGAGAACTATCATCCCATCGGAGGTATATACTATGGAAGCCCGTTTCCGCCACCTGTTAAAAAAAATCTGGCACATTTATTTATTTTTTCATCATCAAGTGAGATTTTTTTCTCAATAGTATGACTTAATATCTTAGCATCATCACTTAGCATCATAATTATGAGATGCTAAGTCATAATTATGACATACTAAGTCGTAATTATGAGATACTATCTCATAATTATGAGATACTAAGTCATAATTATGAGATGCTAAGTCATAATTATGACATACTAAGTCGTAATTATGAGATACTAAGTCATAATTATGAGATGCTAAGTCATATTCATGAGATGCTATCTCGTAATTATGAGATACTAAGTCATAATTATGAGATGCTAAGTCATATTCATGAGATGCTATCTCATAATTATGAGATACTAAGTCATAATTATGAGATGAGATGCTAAGTCATATTCATGAGATGCTATCTTATAAATATTACACTCACAGGCCACTTTATTAGGCACACCTGCTTGTTAACACAAACAGCCTGCTCCTTCAAACAGTGAAATCATGTGGCTGCAACTCAATATACAGTATAAAGCATGCAGACATGGTGAAGTGGTTTAGTTTTTGTTTGACCATAATATACAGTACACACACACACACACATTACCTTGGTTCCAGGAGCCAGCCAAGGAACTCGAAAAGTAGCTGGTCGTCCTACAACGACAGAGAGAGAAAAGGAGAGAGAGAGAGAGGGGGGGGGGGGTGTTACTAAGTTCTACCACCCAATCGGGTTAGGGTAATTTATTCACACAGTGGGCACATCATCATCATCACACACACACAACACACACACATTCATTGGGCAGTAACCCTGTAGTCTATGGAAGTGTATCGCATGTAAAATGGCCATGTAATCCTACATTTGAATTTATATTTGCCACTTGTATGTGCAGTTTTTGGCTCAAAATTCAAATTCAAATTCAATAATGTCATTTGCATTTGACAATTCCTATTCTAGTATTGACATTTCATTTAAACAGAGATTTGCACGCTTTATTTTTTAGCTTTATTCAAATGATGATGCAAATTGGAAAATTTAAATGTATTTCCTGAACTGCATAGATATGTTTCGTGCGATTATGCAATAATGGTGTCAAAATTATAACTGATATGTCATTTACCTTATATGGTTTTGCACTCTCTAATAGGGCATTTTACAGTTCATTATCAAAGACAATATTATGCTGTAAATTATGCTGTAAATTCAAATGTAGAATTACATGGCCATTGAATTATGCATGCGATACGCTTCCATAGTAGTCAGTAATCTGAAATCTGATTCATCTGAAACTGAATAAATTATGCACACACATGTTCCACATTATAATATGTTGGCGGGACAGTATCGCAATATTACTGTATATGGAATTTTCCTTTTTTATGTGTTTCTGTTCTATTTTTCAACTGGCAACAGTTTGTTTACTTGTTTATTTAAGGATCCCCATTAGCTGGTGCCATGGCAATCAGCTAATCTTCCTGGGGGACATACTGTACATAACACACTACATGATAAACATTAAATTACATTAATATACACTAAATTACATCAATATACATTAATATAAAAAGAAATGCAGAAAATACATTCATATCCAATTCAAAGCCAGTCAACACTGACACGTATATTTAGGTGGAATACTAATTAAAAATCAATATATAGATAATTAAAAAAAAAAAAAAAGAGAATAATACAACCCATATGAAGCAGAACACGAATATTGAAAACTGGTACAGAGTTATACCTCCTACTATTCAGTCTGTCATCTGCATGCCAATAAATGCCTCTTCATAATCTTTTTAAAGGATGATTTATTTTTTATTAGGCGGATATTAAAAGGTAAATTATTCCAGTTTGTTATGGCTCTGTGAATGACAGTAAAGGTGGCGGCAGAATTTGAAATTCTTTCCCTTTCCATTCTCCACTGTATATTAACATATCAATAAGACATGCCATAAAACAGTTTCCCAATTTCAGAGGAACGGAGATGCTTCCTGATGACCTCACCTGGAGCTGAGAGATGATTGGTCGCACCTCCTCGGAGAAGTGACACGCCACCAGGTCGGCTGACTTGCTGGGGTCAAGGGTCACCAGCTCCTGAAACACACGGACACATGTTTGAGAGTGTGTGTAAATTATACATTAGTTAACTGTTAATTAAAGGTTAGTTAATGCTTATTCAGCATTAACTAACCCTTAACTTAGTAACCCTTATTGTAAAGTGTCATAGCATTTTTGGTATGAGTTTGGCAGCAGTGTTCAAGTAAACTACACATTAAGTTTGGGCCGATATTCGATAATACCGAATATCGCAATATTTTCTGAGGTATCGAATATCATATAAAATAAAAAAAAGTGGGTATATCATAAAAGTAAATTGCAATGCTTCATCACAAAATAACTCCAGGAATGCATTGAACATCAAATATATACAATATCTAACAGTGTAACAGTATCCAAGGGTGGATGTTTCCTTTACGGTGGTAATGTATAACTATAAAAATGTGTTTTTATTAAATTAAAACTAAATCCACTGGTCTCATGGCAATCCAGAATTTTGGCTTATTATTGTAATTTTTGTACTTGTTGTTTTATTTTATTTTAATTTCTTTGTTGTTTTTGTTTTGGTTTCTCTGCTCCCGTATACCTAACTCCATTCAATTTTGTGTAATTGAGCGTATTTATTTTTATCTAACAGTTCTATTGAAACTCAATGTATATGTCACTATATTGTTATGCTCGTAGTTACTTTAATTTGAATTTTTTATACATGTAGTTTGGGTTATGGGTGGGAAACTTGATGTGAGGGAAGGAAAAAAAAAAAGAGAGACGAAACATCTGTAACTACATCTGTCCATTGCCATGTTGGTCCCTAATAAAAATAATTATAAAAAAAAAAAAAAAAAACTAAATCCACTGGACTTAAAATGAAAAGTTTAACTGATTCTACTGATGTAAAATTATGTGTTTGTATCCATTACCTCAGTTGTAGTATTCATTGTAAGGGGTGAGAGTGAAGGCATTGACTAATCTTCACCTCTAGTTAGTTACTTAGGTTTTATATTTTTGAATATAAATTTTGGCTAAATTATTTGCCAAGCATTTTTTGGCAATGTGCATAACATGTATTTGACTTTTTCATCAATGATAGATTGAACAATAATTATTTCTAATATTGTCTAGGTTCAAAATTTCCACTTGTCGCCTCATTCAAAGAAAAAAAAGTCTGGCAATGTGTGTGTGTGTGTGTGTGTGTGTGTGTGTGTGTGTGTGTGTGTGTGCGTGCTGACCTGTATGTGCTGCAGTGTTTTGTCCCAGACTGTTTTTTTCTCCTCAGAGCTGTAGCCAGGCATGGACAGCAGGTTGTGGATGTAGCTGAAAATCTCCTCCTGACATACACACACACACACACACACACACACACACACACACACACACACACACACACACACACACACACACACACACACACACACACACACACACACACACACACACACACACACACATCAAGATGCATGCAAAAGTACACATACACACATATCTAACACATATCAACTAAATACCATGTGTACCAATACCAAGTTTGATCTGAAAAAGTGTGTACAGTCTGTATGTGTGTGTGTGTGTGTGTGTGTGTGTGTGTGTGTGTGTGTGTGTGTTACCTTTCTGAGAGGGTCTCTCAGGTAGCAGTCAATGATCCTGTCATATAGATGTTTCTTCTCATACAGAAATTCACAGATCTGGTAGCTGGAGGATGAGAAAGGGATGACCGAGGCAGGAAAACACAGAGAGAGAAAGACATACATACATAATTACATTACATAAACACTGATAGTCCGTGGGCAGTGGCAGGTCTGAATGCACAGCAACACACACACACACACACACACTACATGGGAGAGAATGGGATTCATTTTCTGAAAAATTGGCTAATTGATTCATTGATTCATTTCTTGTTACTTGCTTTCGCAATATTGTTTGTAAATTGTTTGTAAATTGAGAGAGAGAGAAAGAGAAAGATTTCACGTAACCAATGATGATAAAAAAAGATATTAACTGGTATTAATATTCCACAGCAATGTTTTTGTTCCAGAGTGCTATAATAAACGTGCATCTTTTCCTGTAAAAATTCAAATTTTTTTCAGATTTTCATTTCCTTCCTTGAACCTCTCACAAGGCCATGTTTTAACGGAGAAGAAAAGAAAAGAAAAGAAAAGCTCTTCCGGTCTCTGATCAGCTACTCACAACTCGGCCTTCTCTGCGAGAGCCAATAGCCTTCCTTCGTCAAACTGGACCACGCCCCCCACCTGAAGCAGCTCCAGCAGCACCTACAGGACCAATCACAAACGAGACCAATCACATCACCTAACCTAGCCAATCAGACTGCAGGCATGTATGCAGGTGTGTCAGCTTTCAATGTGGGATTTAACTTTATTTTGCGCTATTTGCGCATGTCTTTTTCCTCTTTTGTTCATAAAAAATTGCATCTAAACCATAATTACAAAAACCTTTGACAGTTTGTAAAAATGTATTCATCGTGATAATGTAATGTAATGGTCTAAAAATGTCATTGCGACACCTGTACCATTTCTAACATAAATTATTTGGTGGCATAGGTCTACCTGCTAGTTATGGGTTAACTCACAAAAGTAGTTTTACTTTTTTTTATTCATCACTTAATTGTGTGATCTTGTATAACCACATCACCCCAATATTACAGAGTAACTAAACTCTAAACCTGTCTGTGGTGAAGCCTGACACCTAATGGTGAAAAGTAGGGTACTAAACTGGCCATCTGCTATTGGCTATATGACCAGCCAATAGCAGATGGCCAGATGGCTTCACCACAAATTTGGGTTTGAGGTTTACTCTTTCAAATGCACATTGTAGGAGAGTGGCAGCATTGCTGCTGCAAAATCCAGGAAGTACCAGTCCAGTTTTCTACCAATAGCCACAGTTTGGAGGTGGTTATTATGGAAGCCTATTCCCGCCACTCAATAAAATAAAAAACGACTAAATTCTGAATTTATTTCTCAGAATTCTGACTTTAAATCTCAGAATTCTGACTTTATTTCTCAGAATTCTGACTTTATTTCTTCCACTTCTGACTATTTCTCAGAATTCTGACTTTATATCTCGGAATTCTGACTTTATTTCTCAGAATTCTGACTTTATATCTCGGAATTCTGACTTTATTTCTCAGAGTTCTGACTTCTGACCTTATTACTTTCATATAAACTCAGCATCATGAAAAAAAAAAGTCAGAATTCCAAGATATAAAGTCTGAATTGGGAGAAAAGAAGTCAGAATTCTGAGATAAAATGTCAGATTTGTCAGAAAAATGTCAGAATTCAGCAAAAAAGTTGTAATTGTGAGATATATAGTCAGACAAGGGGGACCAGAACGACTAGTATGCGTGGTATGGTATGCGTGTGTGTTTCACCAACCTGCTGCCTCTCGGTGTGTCGAGAGTCGTCATCTGGGCTACACAGGAACTCCAGAACCTGAAGAACCAATCACAGCAAAGGTGAGGAGGAATGGGACTCGAGGTTGGGCGTTCTGCATTTAGCAGACAGAGAAACATAGATAAACGTGACCCGGTGTTTAAAGAGTGGTGTCAGCAGCAGGAGAAGCTGCAGCCACGCCTGTATCTATGCAGATGAACTTTGAACTTTTCAGCAATTGGGTTGCTGTTTAATGTAATGTAGGCTTAAGCTGAGGTGCATGAAGCACATTTCCTCTTATGGACACTCTGCTTTTCCATTCCATTTTATTCAGTTTTTTTCTATCTTATACTTTAAAGCAAACTGGCGAGAGATGGGGTAGCGAACCTGACCTCCGCTGGTCAAATCCAAACAGAACTTTATCTTCTGTGGCTCCAATTCGCTCTCAACCTTTCCTACTTTCTCAATAAAAAAAAACAAAACTATTTCTGCCATCCATTGAAAGACATTTCACCTGTACGTTTTAGAGTCTTTTAACAATTGTATCCATTTGTATATCAGGGTAACTTAAAGGCAAAGTAAAGTTTCATTTGTGCTTTGTAGGGTTAGGGTTGTCTCTCAACAGAAATGACACCTTTTTGACTGAAAAAAGTGTTGCGGGGCATTATTTTTGGTTGCCATGGTAATGTTCACCACTTTCTTGCTTCCGTGAAAACATAAACAATCCAAGTCAAACAGGGAAGGAATAGAGGAAAGCCTGGCAGAAGTGAAAATATCACGACTTCAAAAGAAGAAGGTTCCAAATCTCTTCTTCGTCGACCAAGACCGGCATTTCATCGGACGCTGCCAAGTTTGCAGAGCATGTAAACAAGCCAGACAGCTTCTCGTTACCATGGAGATGACAGAACCTATTGCTACATCTTGGCCATGGTATAAATGAACAAAAAACACATCCATCAAACTGGTGAAAGCTAGCTCTTGCCTCCATATAGAATTGAAGGGCCCACACTGCGCAAAGCAGTTCTCATCCCTCTCTCCTTGCAGCTGTGTGGGGTCATATGTTGCCAACTCAATGACTTCTGTTAAATATCAAATCCATGAATGCCAAATCTATACTTCTGTGCTTGTGGAGAATGTAATTCTTTGTCTTGGAGTGTTTCTAAGTTTCTTGGAGAGAAACTTCTGTGATCTTTACCCATCCTTGCATTCTTTTGTTTTGGAAGTGTGCTTCAGCCGTTAGATATTAGCTACATAAAACGCATTACGGAGGAACAAGAACAAAAATTGAGAAAGAGTCCTCACTGATGCGAGGGAGATGACCTAAGAGTTGAAGAGCCACAACCAAGCCATCGGAGTTCCAGGCCAGACAAGGTGAATGTCTTGACAGCCATCCATTTCAGCTCAAAGGTCTCAAAAGGAGGTAGACAAAGGCCTCCTAGCATTAAAGGAAAGTCCCATGATAGCACTCGCAGTCTGGTAAAGCTGGCTGCCAACTACCTGATACCCCTTTTCGACCAAGGCAGTTCGAGGGCCGGTTCAGAGCCGGTCTCGAACCAGTTCTTTGCATTTCGACAGCGAAAGAACCGGCTCTCGGCCAGGAAAACTGGTTCCAGAGTGGCACCAACACTTTGCCGGTCTAGAACAAAGAACCGCTTACGTCAGGGGCTGGGGGCGGGATTATCGTGACCAACCAAAACCAACAAGACCAAGAAGACCGCCATTGTTAAAAAACCAGAGCTTCATAGACATGGACATGGACATGGACGTGAAATCTAAGCAGCAGTGGTCTGTGGAGGAGGCAAACTGTCTCCTTGCATTGTGGTCCTGGACAGAGATTCAGAATAAACTCGAGGGAACGTAATCGGCGTCCAGAGCGATCACGACGAGCAGCACAAATGCGTTGGACCAGTCGTGTTTGGACGCCAATGAAGGCTCGCAAAGCCAGGAGCAACACTTGTAAAGAGACGTAGTCCGCCATTTTGGTTGTTGTGCTTGAAGTTGGCGCTAGTGTTGCTGGGAAAGCAGAGACATATACGGACGTATATAGTGACGTAATGACGTGGCTCTCTAGCCAGCTCTAGCCTGTGGAAAAGCAAACTGGTTCTTAGAAGGTTCGCAAGTTGAACCAACTGTGAACGGGCACCAGCACCAGCCCGGCACCAGCACTAGGTTCCAGTTGGTGGAAAGGGGGTAACAGTGAACTGGTTAACGTAGCTATCGATAGGCAGTCACTCAACACCGAAGGCAAGTGCAACTCCAGTGTAAAGTGACTGATCAAACACTAGTTTACTACTGTATTAGGTCCTAGGTCACACATGACTTTGTTGGTACAAATGTTTGACTTGTACACGCGCAAGATGGGTATGGAACAGAGTTACCTTTTTATAAAAATATTTTATTCGGTCAAGCTCACTTCAAAGCTACTTCTCCATGATGAAAACTCTGAGCTGAAGTTAACTCCAGCCAGTAGTCGGAGGTGCTGAAACGCTTGCGATATGTTGGGATCCGATAGGTTACCTGGTCGAAGAGTTTCCTGTTAACAAATAGCGTGTTGTCCGGCTTGGCCAGTTGGCGAGCCAGGAAGGTGAAGAGCCCGCCCACCTGGGAGGGAGTAAAGTCTGGGTTGTCCACCATCACCTAGGCAACCAGAAAGAGACATATTAATAACCCGAGCAAAGCAGAATACTCAAGACAGTTGGAAAGAAAAGAGGAAAACAGAGACAGAGTGATGCGAAAGAGGAGTAAAGAAGCTGTAGCTGTTTAGCGATCGCCATCTTTGGTCAATTCTGTACACCGCAAGTACACTCATATTTGCTCATTAACCTGGTGACCATTAAAGATGAAAAACTCCAGTGGTCGTCTCAGCCTTAATCAGGAAGTGAGGCTGCAACAGAGAAGCTCTATCTCCACTAATTGACTGGTTTTTCAAAGGTCAAAGGTCAAACCCAAATCTCAAGGCACATCTACATTTAGGTGCGGCCATAAATATGTAGAATATAACACATATTATCATTATATTATTCAGACATACACACACATTTCTATGAGGGGTCAATAAGCAGTATTGGCCAAATCAAATCTTGTTGGAATAATTTTAAATCATATTACAAAATGTGCAAATTTCAATAACAGTATAGTTCAAATACCACCAAATGCCACCAGTATAGTTTAGTTCAAATACCAGGAAAGAAGGTGATGCAATATCATTAACAGAAACTATGGCATTTTATGTGCAACTAAGTCTTGTGAAAAAGTACTAGCTAGTCAAACTAGAAAGGAGAGAGAGAGAGAGAGAGAGAGAGAGAGAGAGAGAGAGAGAGAGAGAGAGAGAGAGAGAGAGAGAGAGAGAGACATCAGTCCTATGCTACATGCAAGGTAGCTGAACAAGTAGCAGTTGTAGCCTAGTAGTTATGGAAAAGGAAAGTGAAGAGAAACACTCTCCCCTCTACAACTATGAACCCTAATTGCTCCAGTAGAGCTCCCATACATAGCTTCATCTTTTGTGCACTACCAAAAAATTATAAGTTGGTCAATGTATAGAAATTGATCTAAATCTATCTCTAACACTGTGCCTCATGCACATCACGTCATGTTTGTCATTTGGCGATGCACGGATCATTGTAGTAGCGTTGTACTCAATCTGACACTTAGCATTCCACAATATGCTCCAAACTGGCATGTGTTAATGGTATTTGTAAATAGTAACTTCATACTTTTTTACTTCATACTCATAATGGGAGATTTCTAACACTGCTCAACAGTCAGATAGAAAGGGTTAGGGTTAGGGTTATGAGTGCAGTGCAGAGACTTAAGCCCATGTTGCCCCTGATCACCAGTTGGATTCCACTGGACATACCGCTCTCACTGTAGGTAAGGACAAGTAATTATTTAACAGCCTTTAAAAACGAATTAGAAACATTTTCCAAATCTCTAAAATGTAGGAAAAGCATGAATGCCCAAAAATTACACTTTGTATTTGCGCAGTATAAAGTAATTTAACCCCTGGAATGTATACATTGTTCTTTTGGGGTTTTTTTTTCCTTTAATTTACTATTTATTTTCTCTTTGTTTTGTTTTTGTTTTCTCATATGTACTGTACTCAGCTTACTCTAGTAATATAGAAAGAACTGTCATTGCTAATTTGTTGTATATTTGAAGACTCTAATAGAAAAAAAAAAAAAGGACAAGTAATTCATCCGAAACACCCACCGCCTGAAAGAGGCTGGTGGGATCTTTTGAGGGATTTTACCTTCAGCAAGATGTCCACTATCCTCTGCTGGTACTCCAGGGCCTGCTTGTCGTTCTTGAAGTCCTCAAACGTCTACAACGAAGGGCGGGACAGAATAATAAATGACAACGAGAAAAGAATCCGGAAGAAGAAAAAACAAATGAATCTCGGCGCTCCAAGCTGCTCGGTGAAAGATGTGAAATTGCCTTCGATGAGAGAGAGACACAGCCTGAAAGCAGAATATTTATCCGAAGGCTGTGTCTTGCAAAGCTGCTCAGCCGGTTGATTGTGGCAACAGGAAGCCGTTGACAAACTGGAGGACAACTTCTACCAGAAGAGATTAGTACCAGCAAAGATCATGCTCATATTGGACTGTTGAATTTAAAAAAAAAACGAATTTGCTGAATGGATTCCAAACTTATATTTGCCTCCGGTTTGTCAACGCCCCGGAATGCATTGGCTGCTCAAATCACATCAAATCTCCAATGGCCAGAAGGAGGGGGAGGGCTGCTTAATCGATCGAGAGTCACTGATCAGCTTTCTTTTTTTTTTGGACTCGGGTTGGCGGTCCGGCGGCGGCGGGGAGGAGGGGGGGGGGGCGGGCCTACGTGAGGGCGAGGCTGTACCTGTGTGTCGTGTTGTGTTTCCTGGCTGTTGATGTAGCTCACCAGGGCCAGGACGTTGAGGAACTCCCGGGTGTCGAAGTGGAGGAGCGTGCGGACGAACGGGAAGACCTCCTCCTCCTCCTCCGAGTCGGCCGAGTGGAGGCGGATCAGGAACTCGAACACCTGGGGGGGGGGGGGGGGGGGGGTCATCCGAATATTGCCTTCTAAATTATGTCGAGCAGCGTGAGCTTTTCTATGTGATTTCTTTATTGTGTGTCGGTTGGATTGATGTACGAGTTGTTTTCTTAACGATTTACTTTAAAGGTTAGAGAGGCTGCTTTCAGTAATTGAACGTTTCCATGGTGAACTGTGCCTTTGCGATACAGTTTCATGTTTATGCTTTCTCTCTTGTATAATAGAAATAATTATTAGTGTCTACACAGCGTCCCTCTTAATGGGGGAGACGCACTTATCGTTTCTGCTGCGGTGGGATCACTGCAGGTATTTAATGAACTTTTTTTTCACACGTTACCATTATTTCTAAGTGGGATATATGTAAGCGTGATGATATGGTAACGTATTACACTGAAGTAGGCTGGTTTTAAATAAATAAACATTTATTGAAGTTCTTCTTTTTTGGTAAAAATGAAAATGGCAACAGGTATTTCCACAATTTTAGAGAATGTAATTCATATTTTCCTCATTAATGTTGTATTATTTCACCCACCCGTAACCCATCCGCTATTAATCAGAATGTTACTAACTCACTAACGCCTACACACGCAGATTAGCATGCAGGTATACAGGTAACACAAAACACCTGGACGTTATTTTAGATATTACTTCAGATGTCTTCTTCAAGGAAGTTCAAGGAATATGTGTGACATCACAGTGTTTTTCCAGCATTAGTTCATTCCACCATTCAAGATTTATCCATTCCCAATCGGCCCTTTAAATCAGAACATCAGAGAATACCTCTTTCCCTCTTGTCACACTTTTCTCTACAGTTCCGAGCTTTAGCAATCAGGTTTACAGAAGCTATTTTTCCTGATAGATGAGTATAAATAGTCGGCACTTCCAACAATCTGACCCCATTTTTCCTCTCATCCAAAAATACACGGTACAGCCCACGAGCTTGTTTGTCGCCACGGCGACCAAGTGCACGATGGCACCTCTGGCACCTGACGACGGTTGCCATGGTATTAGGGAAGTTACCGCGCTTTCATAATTGTGGTGGAGATGAAAGAGCATAGAGGCCATTATCCTCCTTTCACTGTAATCTGATATCAAGTGTGTGTGTGTGTGTGTGTGCAATGTTCTGATAAAACATCTGTGTCTGATAAAGCTAATTACAAAACATTTTAATTTATCATGTCTAAAGATTATCATAATTGTAATCATAATATCATAAGTAAACGCTTGTGACAATCAATGGTCGGATTTCGCTAAACAACTATATGGCTGCCTTTACATGCAAACAAATAATGCAATTATTGCTCTTTTTCTGGTTATCATAATAATTAGATTAAGCTATTTACAGGTGCAATAGAAGTGCATACTCCCATTCATATGCCATGTCACGCTACATTGACTATTCAATGTGTTGGTGACATCTGCAGCCCCCTCTATATGCTATAATGTACTATACATAGGCTATATAGGCTAATATAAATAATGTGACATCTCCACATGAGCATTTCAGCTGCACTTTTTTTTGCTTTACATTGTTATTAAAAAAATATGGCTGATACAGCTGAGTATTGCAATATTTTTTTTTCCATAATACTGTATCGATTTTCCAGCCCCTCGTATCGATACATAAAAAAAAATTATTCATGTTTTAAATGGATTTAAAATGTGTTTTAAAATTTGAATTAAATAGTTTTGACTCAATTTGTCCGCTGAGTTATCAATATAATGTGATGTACATATTAGACTACCCAGGTGGTACACAGCAAGTTGTATTTTCAGCTCTATTTTTAAATTTTCAGTAAATTATGTAGAGTATTGCAGTGTATCGCAATATGTATCGTATCGCAATGTATCGTGATACGATCATATCGTGAGGTCCTTGCTAATACCCAGCCTTAATAGAAAATATCACAACTAATTTCGAAGCAATGTATTGATGAGAAACTAAACATCTCAAACATCTTAACATCTAAACCAGTGGTTCTCAACGTGGGGTCCGGGGACCACCAGGGGTCCTTGAGGGGGTTCCAGGGGGTCCCTAGCAAACTGATGAATTGTTAAACTTCAGCATTATTTCATTTACAAGAAGTTAACGCAAATAGAGAATGTAGAAGAATGACTGTTTTGATCATAGTATCTCTCTACCTACAATACAGATAGTCATGGAATTCTGGACAAAATCATATCTAACAATAAAAATATTCTCAGATTTGGGTCCGAGAGACAACATCTCATCAAATGGGGGTCTGTGGCTCTAATGTGGACTGAACTTCGGGGTCCTTGATATGAAAAAGGTTGAGAATCACTGATCTAAACATCTTAAACTGACTGGAGCTCAGTGGAGGCAGCTATAGGCACACACACACATATACAGGGCAGCATTCCCGAAGAGTGAGATCACAGCCATTCCCACAGTAGCTCTTAACAGGAAACAGGCCTGTCCGTTCCACCCATCCGTTAAAACCTTTCAGTGGATATCAGCGTGACCGGCCCACTGTGTGTGTGTGTGTGTGTGTGTGTGAGTGTGTGTGAGTGCATTAACTGAGAGAGATATTCTCCTCACTCCCCTCTCAGTAGGGGGTAGGTTTGGAAAGGGCGGATGTTTGTTAATGTGACTGTGTGTGTGTGTGTCTGTGTGTATGGATGTGGATGTGTGTGTGTGTGTTTTGACATTTGATGAACTCTTACACACACACACACATGCACTTTTAGCTGCAAATTGACTCATTTGAAAAATACACACACTTATCTTCAGCAACCATCATCGACACAAACGTCTGTTCCTAACAAGCTCACTCACTTGATCAGTGAAATTTTCCTCATCTTTTTTTTCATCCTTGTGAGAGCCTTATAACAACACACACACACACAGACACACACACACACACACACACATCTACATACCTGGTTCTTCACTTGAGCCACAAGGTCTTCTGGAATGTCTCCTAGTGGATAGGCCCTTCCTGCCAGACAGCAGCTACACACACACATACACACACACACACACACACACACAGAGCCCAGGAGTGAGTGAAACTACATTGACTTTTAAAACTGCCAACACCAAGGTATCGCAATCAATATAATATAATACAAATAGCATCTTTAAATTATTCGACAGTGTTTTTTTCTCACTCCTATAGGAAAACATACAGTATATCCTGCATTATGTATGTTTTCCCTACCAAAGGCTTCTGAATGAATTGAAATTTTGAATGGATTTCAATCTGAATCTCAACTTTTCTCCTAATGGCATTAGGAGAAAGCTATAAAAGGAAAACTGAAGAAGAATAGAAAAAAATTCTCTATTACAGGAGACAAGTGCCAGATGGTAGCGTCTGTAGTGTTTTCAGACCACCTACATACCGCAAATAGCGGATAGATAACTAGCAGGTCATCCATAAAACGTCTCAAATTGAGTTTTCCTTGTGATAAAATACATTTTATTTGTCTAAATATTGTCAGATTTCTTATTATAACCCTTTTATTTCTGCTGCTGTGATTTATTGCCGCGTTTGCAGGAAAAAAATCACGGAAACAGAGTCCAATTAGCATAATTATTTCTGGGTTATAAAATAAAAAGCTGTTTTTTTTGTAAGAATAAATGTGCAAATGAAACTATTCAACCAATTTATCTACTCTAACATCACCCATTTGTATGTTTAATAGTATGTTAAAATGAGCTGAGATGTCAATTTTGTTGAGAGCGTCTGGCTGGAACTGTCATTGTGATTACATTAGGGCAGAATGTTTGACCTCCCTACTAATGCTTCACCTTCTGTACTACAGTATACCCCCCCTCATAACACCCAGCCCAATGCTGAGACAAGGTTATTATTGCTAACGAAAACGAAATAACAAAAACTAGGTGTGAAAAAACATTTTCGTTAACTGAAATAAAAATAAAAACGAGGCTTTACAAAAAAACGATAACTAACTGAAACTGTATTGTGTGTTTACAAAACTAACTAAAATAAACTAAAATTATAGAGAAAATGTCTTTAGTTTTCGTCTTTGTCAATTTATTTCATACATAAGCCTAGTATTTTGAATTTTTGAATCTCGCTCCCCATATTACAAAAAAAGACTAAAACTAACATGAAACTAATAAAAACTAAACTAAAACTAAGCATTTTCAAAAAATAAAAACTAAACTAAACTAGCAAACCCGCTTTAAAAACGAATTAAAACTAAACAGAAATTGAAAACAAAAAGTCAAAACGAAATAAAAATAAAAACTCATGAAAAATGCAAAACTATAATAACCTTGCTCTGACACGACAGTTTGGTGACAGACATCTAATAATAACATTAACCAAATAATATCTCATCAGTCACTGCTCCACTTTGTCACCACAAATGTTGTAGTTATAATCAGATGTTGGCGGTAAATGATATCCGCTGCATGGACTTAGCTTTGGGTTTAGTGAATTGATGTCTGTGTGTTTGCTACCTTATATACACCAACAGCTTGTTGCCCATCACCACTTGCTCATCTGTCCAAAGAGAAAGAGAGAGAGTTAAAATCCCTCTTTGTACTATCCAAGTATTTCAAATGAATACTATGAACTCCTGGCTTACCTGTCAGAGTCCTCCCCTCTCTAAGCGGTGGGCCAATCACTGCAAAGAGTTTCTGACGTACAACAAGGAAGTAGACAAAGGTTGCTCATTGTGTTGTTGTTATTTACCAATACACAGGATCTGATGCAAGTATCCCTGGTGTTATTTTGGGTGAGTACCTGTGTAGAAACCTAGCTTGTTGTTACCTCCATAGGTGTGATATAGTCGTTCATGCCGCTGTTGAAAACGTAGATCATAGCGTCGTAGAGCTGGTTCTCCCAACACACCTGGACCACCTAGACACACACACACACACACACACACACACACACACACACATAGACGACTGGCTTTGGTAAAAATTAGAGTGACAGCAAGACTTTCTGGCTGCTGCCACTTGTGAAAATAGAGAAAATAGTGAAAATATATGTTAAGGTGCAAAAAGTGCAATACAATAATTTTTTCTGAAAACAAGGCAAATCATCTTGATTCATAATGGTGCAATACAAAGCAAAATAATCAGGATTAGAAATTTTGCCATAGTCGTGCAGCCCTAATTAGAAGTAAGCAAAGTGGTGATGTCCTCATGAATGTGTAAAAAATAAATCTTGTGTGGTGTAGATGCAGCACAGGTGTAATGTAACTCTAAGCCAAATCTTAATTGAATGCCACATGTACACTACACCTAGATGAAAGACAGCTAGGCTACATGCGTCTAACTTCTGAGTCTCCATTGTAAGTCTATGTAAAGCTAATGGACAGCTAGGCTACATACGTCTAACTCCTGGGTCTTCATTGTAAGTCTATGTAAAGCTAATGTACAGTTAGGCTACATGCGTCTAAATCCTGAGTCTCCATTGTAAGACTATGTAAAGCTAATGGACAGCTAGGCTACATGCGTCTAAATCCTGGGTCTAAATTGTAAGTCTATGTAAAGCTAATAGACAGCTAGGCTACATGCGTCTAAATCCTGGGTCTCCATTGTAAGTCTATGTAAAGCTAATGTACAGCTAGGCTACATGCGTCAAACTCCTGGGTCTCCATTTTAAGTCTATGTAAAGCCAATGTACAGGTAGGCTACATATGTCTAAATCCTGGGTCTTCATTGTAAATCTATGTACAGCTAATGTACAGCTAGGCTACATGCGTCTAACTCCTGAGTCTCCATTGTAAGTCTATATAAAGGTAACATACAGCTAGGCTACATGTGTCTAACTCCTGGGTCTCCATTGTAAGTCTATGTAAAGCTAATGTACAGCTAGGCTACATGTGTCAAACTCCTGGGTCTCCATTTTAAGTCTATGTAAAGCCAACGTACAGGTAGGCTACATATGTCTAAATCCTGGGTCTTCATTGTAAGCCTATGTACAGCTAGGCTACATGCGTCTAACTCCTGGGTCTTCAATGTAAGTCTATATAAAGGTAACATACAGCTAGGCTACATGCGTCTAACTCCTGGGTCTCCATTGTAAGTCTATGTAAAGCCAACATACAGGTGGGCTACATATGTCTAAATACTGGGTCTTCATTGTAAGTCTATGTAAAGCCAATATCACAGCTTCATATACTCTGGTATATTTCTGCATTCCCTGTGCACCATACTCTCCTAGCTGCACACACAGGCACACCTGTTGTATGTCCAGGCTGGTGACGTCCAGGTGGACTATGCAGTTCTCCAGGCTGTCCATCATGCCGTTGCCATGGTAATGAGCCAGCAGGTCCCTCATGACGGGTGTGGTCAGGTGACCCAGGCGCTCGGCGATGATGTACGACTCCAGTGACTCCAGGAAGACCCCCTTGGCGACCACGTTCTCCACAAGCCGTCCGTACAGCTGGTTGAACAGCAGGTCACTGCACACACACACAGGTACACACACACACACATTCAATATTAAACAGTCAGTGTTACATTCTTATTTGTAATAGGCCTGGAAATTTTAGGAGCAAAATACTAGATGCTCCATTTGTATTATTAAGTTTATCGTTACATGACAAATTTGGGCCCGGCAAACATTTAACTTGAGTAGAAGTCAATCAAGCAAAATCTTTTAACATGCATCCCTAGTCTCAACTGTTACTATTAACATCAGTGGCCAGTTAGCTGGTTATCCCACAACTGACCACATGACTCAAACCTCTATGTGTGTGTGTGTGTTTGTGTGTAAGTGCTAGTCTATTTCACTAACATCCTCTGCAGCAGCAGACAGTAATCCACCAGGACAGGCACCACATCCTAGAAAGACAGGAAGAGAGACGGAGAGAGAAACAGACAGAGAAAGACACTTTGACTTTGGGTGTTCTTCAGTGAGACATCTCACAACAAAACAGAGGAAAAAGTAACTGAAATCATCTTAAAAACTCACACCACACTAGGCTTGGGCGATATCCAAAATTTAATATCGCGATACTGTCCCACCAAAGTATCTCGATATACGATATTATCGCGTTATTTTCGTTTTTTTCTCCATTTTTTTTTGGTGGAGGGTGTTTTATTTTATTTCTTCCAAGTTACATCACATTTCTAGGCTATTCAAGCATTGGAGGAAACAATGGTCATTTGATAAAATTTGCTCATTCCTGCTATTTCTAGAAAAACAGCCTTTTCACAATTGTGATCGAAGCAACACATGGTGACAAGTAGGGCTGGACCCGAATATTCGACTATTCGGATATTCGTTCGTTGGGTAGGTATTCGGTTTTCAATTTTGGGATTCGGATATTCGTTTTTTTAAATGTAATTTTATATGTAATCCGTAAGCCAGTTGCCATTGACGCCGTTCTTTTTTTTTTTACTTGCATTCAAATGTCAGTCAAATTTGCTGATGCCATGGTGGCACAAAACTCAGGAGAAGCAGCAGCAAGACATTTCTCTGTTGATCTTTTTTTTTTTAATCTTTTTTCTAAGGTAGGCTACCGGTATTTTGATACAGGGCTCTCTCTCTCTCTCTCTCTCTCTCTCTCTCTGCGCTTTAGACCGTAACCCCTGTGAAACAATCAGAAAATAACGTTTTATTTCTCTGATTCACCGGCTTTCTCGTTACTACCGCTCCCTCTCTTCATTCACTTTCTAGCTCGCTCGACCATCTCTCTCTCTAGCTCGCTCGACCATCTCTCTCTCTCTCTCTCTCTCGGGCTATCAATTGAAGTTATATGTATGTTAAGTATGTATTCAGCGCTGTGTTTTTTTTTTTGAGGAGGAACTGTGACTATGTGTGAACTTTGTCGGGTGAACTGTTACCCGTGTATGGAAAGCCAAGCAGTTTGAAGGTTAACACGCTTAACACCCCACCCCCCGTGGCCGAAGCTTCGAATATTCGCTGTTGATTACTACCGAAGCTCCGAAGCCCAAAAAACGGTATTCGGGACAGCCCTAGTGACAAGACACCAAGGTTATGTGTTAGCTCACCTGGAAGTGTTGCTCCATCACTTGGATCTTGCCTTGTTCTGGACACTTCTTCAAAGAACGCTCCGCAAACTGGAAAAGGATCTCTACCATCTGAACACACACAAACACACAGACGTGCACACAGAGAAAATCTGTTTATCGAAGAGCAGGAAAAAGTTCACATTGGAGAAAGTTGAGGGAAAAGACTGATGGAAAACAGAAAGCAGGAGTTTTCTCTTCCTACCTTGTCAGCGACCACTCCTTTCCTCTTGACTGGGTCTCCAAACAGACCTGGTAGAAACACACAACAGTCACACACTGGTATTCTGGTATATAGTATACTTGAATATCAACAAAGTCTCCCACTGGCTGGTGACTTCCCGTAATTCATCCCATAATCCCATAATTCTATACAAATTAGGGATACACCTATCAGTCGACCACCCGTCCTAATCGTCCAACAGAATATGTCACTAGTGATCTGGCCAATTAACAACAGGTCAATCCATTCTTAAAGTGGTCTTGCTGTTTTTCCACATCATGGGCTAGGAATGGCAAAGTCAGGTCGGTCAGTCAGTCATCCCACACTTCACTCCCTTACACCAATGACAAGGAGCCTGTGTCATGGTGTACAGTACGTTTATACTGTATGTATCTTCTGTATTGTGCCGATATACAATTTTGTAATTGTTGTCAAGTTGATTACATTATTGTTGGTTTCTTGGTTGGATTTTGCTAAACAAGTATACATTGGCTAGGGCTGAACGATTTTGAAAAAAATATCTAATTGCGATTATTTTGACTGATATTGCAATTGCGATAGGATTTGCAATATTAGAGGGAATGATAATTTTTACATCATTATTCTCATTTTCATTGAAAAATGAATTAAAATTATTATGGTGTGATTTTTGCGGGGATCTGTACCAAACAAAGATGTTTTCTTAAGTCTGTAGAATATGATGTGTAGGCCAGGACATCTCTGCAGCACCACAATATTTACTTTAAAATGCTATTTTGACACATTTCACCTTTAACAAATATTGCGCCTCCTGCGATTTGAACATTGCAGTAGGGCATATTGCGATTTCGATAAAATTTTGATTAATTGTTCTGCCCTAACATTGGCTACAAACAAATAATGCGACTATTGTTTTTACTCTCATTATGAGAATAATTCAATTAAGCCGTATACACACACAACAGAAGTAAATACTTCTATGTATATGCCATGTCATTTTATCCTGACTATTTAATGTATAGGCTACATCTGCAGCCCTCCATACACTATAATGTATTATACATAGGCTATATAGGCTAATATAACTAATGTGACAAATCTATGTGAGCATTTCCCTCCTTTCATTCAAACTTCAGCTATAATTCTCCTTGGTTGTAACTTTCCCACAATAGTGCCATGGCCATTTTTCATCAAGCACACACTAACATGTACTAACTATATTTAGGTAAAAACTGATATATTTCCACATGGTAAGGCAGCCATAGGAACAACCTGTTAAACACAGGGCTGTTTCAGCTGGCTGGGCACTTTAACATGATGTGTCGTTGTTAGTAGGAAGTCTGGCTATAAATGTGCTGGACTGATTGACTGATGGTTGTTCCTGGTTGTATGCTGTACCCACCGAGCACAGCCTTGGCAGTTCCCTCATGAAAGGACCAGGCTAGAGAGAGAGCCTCGACGAAACGCTCCTGCTTCAACAGACAGTCTACACGCTGGAGAGAGAGAGAGAGAGAGAGAGAGAGAGAGAGAGAGAGAGAGAGAGAGAGAGAGAGAGAGAGAGAGAGAGAGAGAGAGAGAGAGAGAGAGAGAGAGAGAGTGAGAGAGAGAGAGGGGAGAGTCTGATTTGGAGTCTAATCTAATGTTTTAAGTGTACTAGAGCAAGCAGTAGTTGGTCTACTGATGTAAATTAGACCATCTCCAGTTTATCACACACCTCACTTATCTCTCCGTTACACACACACACGTACGTCACTTAGCGCTGATGCTAAAAGCCTCATTATAACCACAGGGAGCCGTTTGCTTGATATGAATATCTAGGTTGCTATTTGCAACAATAAGTGTGTGTCTATGAACCCTAGACAAACCAAAGAGGCGCTGAGACCAGAGACATCCCTTCAACACTTTGTTCAGCTTTGCAGTGTGAGCGAGCAAGAAAAATGTCCTCTATATTCCCACAGACGTTCACAAGCAAGGAAATATGAAAAATATAGGGAGATTTGGGGTGGTGAATAGAGCTTGCCTATGAGACACGACAAGAAAACTTTCATAGCAATGAGCATAAACAATTGTGATAATAATAGTAATAGCAATACAGGTTGTTCTGTAGAGCACGCTACAAGCCATTAGAATATCATTTATCGGAACCACAGACATGAACTTCGACTAACTGACGAGCTAAGTCAGTGGGCACAATGGCAAAGTATGCAGTAATCTAAAAATACGATCCTAGTAATTAAACTGTTGGGATGTTCTTGCTGATAGAGACAATTAGCAGCTTTTCAAACTGCAAATTAGATAATGGTGGGCTTATCAGCGAACATGTGCACGCATGTTCCATAATTTGATTTCGTCTTTCACATTTGGATCAGCACAGTTCTAAAGTACTGCCGTCTCAAATTAATAACGTGTGTTCATGTCATAGCAGTCTGTAGCTACATGGAGTGTACACAATTTCAGGAACACCTTGCTAATATTGACAAACCATGTCTCAAATGACTGCAGTTGACTCACCTTTTTCCTCCCCTTCATGACTCAAATGGTGAAATCACTAAGATTATAGCTTTCAGCTGGAATTGCTTGGTTCATTGTGGACATTTTATAGAAAGAACAGATGCTCCTAGTATTTTGTATGCTCAGGGTCCACTGCTACAGCACACTTATTATGAATGAGTACACTAGGCATATAGTCATAACGTCACATTTCCTTTTCCCTGAAGACCTGCATGCAAGACACGAGGTAGACCTTCAACTTATTTTGTATCCTCGGTGTGCAGTAGACTAAAAGAATACGAGACGTACCTCTCTCCAGTTCCTCAGAGTCATAATGTGAGCCGACTGCAAGACAAGAGAATACCACAGCGCTGTTAGAGAGGAAGAAACAAACACACACACACACACACACTCACTCGCTCACGCTGCACACACAACCTGAATCGATTTCAACAAACACACAGCATTGCAGCACACGGAGCTCCAACCAGCAGTTGAGGCATTACTTATGGAACACAGAACAGAAAATATATCTCATTAGACCTGATCTAATTCTGATAGTGTGTGATTCACACAACTGTGTTTCCTGTCAAAACCACAGGTCTGACTTCCACAGAGCTCAACAAGATGGCCTGGTTTCACTTATAGGGCCAAAGGTTTCCACTGTAGGTTTGAACAGGACTAGCCTGCTTTGACTTACACATTATTTCTGTCACCAAATTTCCGTCAAGTGGCATTAGTCTTTCTGCATTTCTATGGCCAACAGACATTGCGTGGACCCCATTTCCACCTGGTATTAAAATGTGATCTATATCTGGATATCTTATCTGGATGAGGAAAATGCATGTTAATACCAGATATAAATGTACACAGCATGCATTGTGATGGAAATGCGATGACATCTGCAGTCAGCCAGGTGGAAATGCAATCTTTACAGTGTGTTCGCATTAGTGAGAAAGTACTGTCCACGGGGTTGAAATGTCATCACTTTGGCTACAAACCAAGGTTATTATCGTTAACGAAAACTAACGAAATAACGAAAACTAGGTGTGAAAAACATTTTTGTTAACTGAAATAAAACGAGGCTTTAGAAAAAAACGATAACTAACTGAAACTGTATTGTGTGTTTAACTAAAATTATAGAGAAAATGTCTTTATTTGGGGTATTTTGGGTGGATATGAAATCTGTCTTCCAATTTTTTTTTTTTCAATTTTTTTTTTTTTTTACGTTTTTGAATCTCGCCCCTGACAAAGACTAAAACTAACACTGAAACGAATAAAAACGAAACTAAAACTAAGCATTTAAAAAAAAATAAAAACTAAACTGGAATTGAAAACAAAAAGTCAAAACGAAATAAAAATAAAAACTAATGAAAAATGCAAAACTATAATAACCTTGCTACAAACATCATCGCTTTGGGTACAAACGTCATCGCTGCAGGTGTCACTTCCTGACCTAACTGACAGCCTTTCACACACCAGTGTTTTCTAGGCTTTGTTCCACAGTGGAACATGGACATGTCTCCATTTTCACATTTCAGCCCTTCAATGAGAGAAGTAAACAGTAAAGGACAGTTTCACCACTCCTAGAGGATCCCCTGGACTTAGGTGCACAGATAGTAAGGAGAGAGGAGGAGAACTTATTTTTTTCTTTCTTTGTTGATTAATTAGCTCATTAGAGTTTCATGGCCATTTGCCCATTCTGGCTAAAAGAGGGCTTCTATCAAAAAGCAGGCAGTGTAGAAACAGAAACAAACATGAACCAATATACACACACAAAAAAGTACCTTGGTGCCCAGGTAGACAATCTGTCCTGCGTAGCTGGAGACTGATTGGTAGCAGGCCTTTTCTCCTACTAAAGCCTGGAACACACACACACACACACACACACACAAACACACACACAGACTGTTAGACACACACACACACCAAAAATACATAACACACGCCTATGTATCCACATACACAAAAACAGACAGAAAGAGAGAGACACACACACACACACACACACAAACATACACTCTCTTGAAGGCAGGGGGTTGGGTAATCAGCGGTTGGAACCCTGCATTCTGATTGGATAGTGCACAATCCCTTAGAAGACACAGTCTCCATCCCTCACTGTCAAATTGGTCTGATCCACACAGATCATTGGATAACTGGGACCGAATCAAAATATCTGGGGGGGGAATGAGACTGGGTCCTCAGGGGAAGAAATCAGAAGTGACAATCACCCACTTTTGGTGACCCTAACCCTAACCCTAGTTTAACCTCTCAGCCCTGACCCCTAAACCCTGAAACTCTGTACATACCTTGCCTAGAACCTACTGAATCTGATGCTCTGGTTTCTAGCTTAGCCCTGTCCATTAACATCACTCAATATCTTTCATAACCCTAACTTTGTTTCCAAACCAGTAAAATTTTGCCCCCCCCCATGTCCTGACACTAATCCTAAACATTTCCCCTTGAGTTGAGTCCATGACCCAAATCTTTGCCTTGATATTGTGAACTTTCGTCTGCTATTTTGCCAGGCAGTTATCACATTAGGACATATAGTTTCTACATTTGTCCTTAAGGTAACTTAAGAAATGTGTCTGTATTTATTGGTGCTTAAAATGAACTGAAAAATGGCAAATGTTGGCACTGCCTTGGTGAAACTAATGCACACTGTTGGCTGCAAGTTATCAAGCTAGCTTACTTACTCAACAAGGAATTCTCATGCTAACATGACCTTCGCAATTTGAGCACCAGTACAGAAGCACAAGTGCCTGGTGAAGCACGGCAATAATGTAAAATTCAAAATGGCAAGGTTTAACCATTGCTTTCTACATGTAACTTCTAAACTGTCCTCATTGTCCACTCAGGAATGGCATAGCGCTAACCCTAACCACTAGCCTGAACTTTTAACCTTAACCTTTGTTTTCTGATCCATAACGCCTAAACTTCCCCCTTTGACCCTTTGCCGCTATTGCTGTTACAGGACAGCAACCTTAACCCTGAACTCTAACCCTAACCTCAGAAAACTGAGCCTAACCAAGAACTCTGTCCACAGGTCCTCTCCCTCTTCAGCTAATCCCTCACCAGAGCCTGGGAGACGTTCCCCCCCGTGGCCAGCGATTTAAAGTGTCGGCTGTTATAGACCAGTTGCACCTGGTCCAGGTCCAGAGTCTCCAGAACCTCCTGACTGGGCCGGTCCACAACCTGCAGCTTCTCGTGGCTGTCCACCAGGACCAGGGTACGACTGTTAATCCACTAAAAGACAGACAGAACAAGATAGAAGGGAATAGTTCATTTGCTTTGCACAAATTGGACACTCCTTTACATCCTACCCATGTTAGGAAACTCCACCTGGAAGACAGCGAAGCAGATGGAAACAGTTGAAAACACAACCGGTCTTTGGACAAAAAAATAAAATCTACACCAAAATTCTCTGTGGATGTGGTTTGCGAGATGAGCAGAGCTGGAGTGGGAATGCATGATCGAAGTTTACCATCTGAAAGCTTGAGGTGAACAGTATTTTCTTCCGTCTTTCCCGTAGGACTTGAACGTGTCAAGAGTCATGTACTCACACTGAGGCTGATGATGTCACAACTGAGGTGGAGCTGTCTCTGTTTGATGACGTGGATGGTCCCCGTCTCCTCCTTCTTCACCTGGGCACACACACACACACAGCAGTAGACAGGTTACATTTAGAAGGAGTTCCGATTTCAAACACAGTCTCCTGGAAAAAAACGCCTCGGAAACCTGACTAACTCAAGAGGAAGTGAGGTAAGAAGCGGCAGGAAGTAAAGAGGAAGTTGAGTGCGTACCAAGAGGAAGTGTACGGTATCTCCTCTGCAGAAGGCCAGGATGGGGTTAACCGTCTTCTGGACAGGAACAAACTGCCAGGCCAGCTGAGGAACACTGGAGGGGTCCGACTGGGGAGAATCAGCACAGCTGGTCAGTAACTGAGATGAAGCTTTAATGACCGAAAGTTAGGCAAATAGTAACAGGACACAGCAGGGAAAAATAGAAAATAAACAAGAATTAAGCAAATGGTGGTTATATGAATGTGAAGAATTTGTGAAGAATTTTATATTGCGATACTGTCCCGCCAAAATATCGCGATATACGATATTATCAAGGGGGATAATATTGAATATCGGCCCAAGCCTAGCGCCTAATTCATTTTCAATTTGGCAAGATTCTGGAATGCCATGTCATCACTTTGTTCTCATTCACCCTTTTTGGTGCACTGTTGGCTTTAAATTTGAGCTCAGTAGTGATAATGTTGAGAATTAAGTTAATTGATGGGGTTTAATCCTGTACTACTATTTTCTCCAATCTACTTAATACAAGCTTCACTTGTCCAAGTTGTAAAGCTGGCATTCACACTTATTTTCAACTTACATATTTGCATACATGGGCATTTCACCTGATAATTATTCCCTTTGAGCCATTGTTGCTCTTTAGGCCACTATAGACCATTATCATTGGTTGATTGTGCCTATATAACCCCAATTAATATTTAATGTTCTTATTTATATCCCATTTTTCTTTGCTGTATCTTATTACTATTTGCTGCTACAACAACCCAATTTCCCCATGGGGACCATTACAGTTTCCTCTAATTATCTCTTAACACTAGAACTACCAAGGCAGTCATTTTGACCGTTTTTAAATTTTGCAATGTAATAACTTTGGTGAAATAAAACCCATGTAACTACAGGACCCTGACTTTTCCTAAATGTGTGTATATTTTATTCTAGCATTTATATTTTATTAAAATTACAAAACACAAAAGAGTGCTGAGTATTTCTACCCTGAATGGCCATAACGGTCATATTGACCATATGCATTATAGATGGTGTATCATTTCAGTGTTTGCTACTTTTTCCCACTCTTAAAGATCCGCGTCACCGTTGCCTAGCAACTATTTTTTCTAGTTGTTTTACACTATTGCAAAGCTAAAACCTAGCAGGTAGTGTGTGGGAGCTGCACATGGAAGGTGGAGATTACCTGTGTTGACTGTGAGTAATTGATCCACAAGTGTCAGTGAAACTGATGCGTGGTGTTTGCTCCCAAAACAACCTGATGCCTTGTTCAAGTGAGCCCACTTAGAGGAGAATACTTTCATTATGATTTTACAGCATGATATTTTTGCTCACTAAAACAAATATTGCTTTCTAAATCAGTTTGTTTTCCCGCAGTTTAGCAAATTTTCATATTCTTTTCCTGTGACCGTCAGATTGACTGTTTTGGCCATTTTGGGGTATATGCGTTTCATACGTGTCCATAAAGGTTTTTACTATGCATTGAAATGCATACTGGTGATGTTTTTATAAGTTATTGTTCCAAGGATGAATAAATTGTTTTTATTTTACAAAGAAAATAATAGAATATTGATCTAATTAGGGCCCGAGCACGACTTCGTGCGAAGCCCTATTGAAACTGAAGGAATTATTATTATTATTATTATTATTATTATTTTTCCTCCAAATAAATCGCAGTTTTGAGGGCCTAAACGTGCACGAAAAGTTGCGAAACTTTGCACACGCGTCAGAACTGGTGAAAAATTATATATTTTATGGGTCTCGCGCATGGGTGTGGCAAAATGGCTCAATAGCGCCCCCTACAAATTTCAAAAAAATACTCACGGATGTACGTTTGTCCTAGACGTACGAAACTTGGTAGGCACGTGTATCATGTCCAGACTTAAAAAAAAGTCCGTAGGTACCATGCACCTAAACCCGACAGGAAGTCCGCCATTTTGAATTGAGTGCCACATTTTGGGGCGTTTTTGGCCGTTTGCAGGGGTCGTACTTTAACGAATTCGTCCTAGGCGAATGATCAGATCCGCGTCAAACTCGGTCAGCGTGTATAAAAGACCTGGACGATGAAAAGTTATCAAAAGCTTGAGTTTTCGTCACACGGCGTGGGCGTGGTGAGGCGGCGAATTTCCACGTTTCGCCACGAAACAGGAAGTGGCTTGTAACTGGCCTGTACATGGTCAAATCTGGACCAAACTTCACACGCTGCATGAGAGTCCCGGCCTGAACGCGTCTACGTGCCGATATTCGGTCATAGCCATAGCGCCGCCTACTGGCGACAGGAAGTTCTGTGAACTTGAGCTTACGTTGTCCGATCTGCACCGGATTTCACATGAGGGACGAGAGTCCAGGCCTGAGGACATCTACATGTCCCGCGGCTGTAACACACCCCGACTTGCACACGGAGGCGAGGGCCCGCTCATCACTGCTTGCAGTTTTAATTCGAATTTGTATCTGTAATTACAATAGCAGGTTCTGTGGTTGTTGATTAACTAATACATTTTCAAATTCATTAGAATGTGTCCTGATGTTTATTATTACCTATCCTAACATTACAGATCCATTTATTCTTAGATTTTATATTGATTACTGAAATTATATGCAAATAATGTATGAACGGTCAGAATGACCGCTATGGCCATTCTAGTAGTTATAGAAAGAGTGTTAACTGCACATGTAAATTAGCTGTCCAGTCCAATAGGAAAATAAAGTGCAGAATTAGGGACAAACAAATAAAATGCATTAAACAGTAGGGACAGAGCAGGTGGTCAGACAGGGAGACGGACCTTGCCATAGGGGAAAGTCATCCAGACTTTCAGGGAGGGCTTCAGTCCAATCACCAGAATCTGGAACCAAGAAAGCATCACACATACATTACTTTGGAGAATTGGAGGGTGTTTAAGGTCTGAACAAGTGTGTGTGTGTGTGTGTGTGTGTGTGTACCTTGGTGAGTGAACCCATAGCTAGCAGAGAGTAGTGTGTGATGGGATGGTCTCTGAGGTCTGGAGGAGTGTGTAGCGGCTCGATGCAGCAGACCTCCCCTTTAGAACCGCTGAAGAGACAGCGAGAGTCACAGGATCGCATCCCCATCACCCTCCTAGACAGACAGAGAGAGAGAGAGATACAGATAGAGAGAGGTGGAAATGACGGAAAAGGGGTAACAAATTAGCATGAACCAAAAGAAAAGGAAAAAAAAAAAACAGGTTTGAGGTTTAAAGGTGATACTTATAGTTTTTTAACATCAATAAATCGTGTTAGTTTTGAGACGCTAGTACAGATATCGTATAAACAAGACCATCACTAAAGAAGAAGAAGATTTAGAGCCTCTACACTGCATTTTACATTTTACAGGTCGGATTTGGCGGGAAATCTGTTGAAATGCTTTATGGCAGAAAGAGAGATTGCTTTACGGCACAAAACAGGAAGAGGGCGCTGTTCTTCCAGCGCAAACAGAGCTAAAGTTTATCCTCTTCGGGGAGGGGGAGGGGGGGACAGGAAGCAACAGGGTTTATGGGAAATGTGGTCTTCATTTTTTAGAAACACTAGCAGTAACAATACTACTGGTGTGAGACAGAGGCTGGCAATCATCTTGGAGCTGTATGGAGGACATTTATGGACATTTTTTTGAAGCCTAAAGCACTGGCCTCCATTTAGTGCAATTATTTATCTCTCTTCTCCAGCAGTGAGCCTGGAGAACTCCTGGCAAGTCGTATGAAGAAAAAAACACTTATCCGATTTTGTACTGGCATGAGGATGAGTAGATAATAACCAAATTGTAATTTTTGGGTGAACTAATCCTTTAACACAAGAGTCCATCCCAGCTTCGTTCAAAATTCTGGGTTACAGCCCAATTATATAATTGAAATAATGACATGTAAAACCCAAAGATTAAATCTATACATTATAGACAAACGTACAAAAAATCCAGCCAATGTGATTAACTCACTAATTTACACTTTTACCAGTGTTAGAGTTGCATTAGTGTGTGTTGGGCTGCATTCCCCAAAGCAAAACACATTTACAAAAAAAAGACTTCTTTCTAGTCTTCTTCTAGTCTTTTTTGCTACTGCTTGGCCTGTTACTGCTTTAACAGATGTAGGATTTGGAGTGATGAACAGAACTTAAGTATAATGATGTAGTCTATATCTGGAGGGTCTTGGCTGCTGAATGAATGGATGATAACCCTGCATATGCTTATACAAACACACACTTTACCACAGATTAGGTCAGTGTACAGCATAACACTCTGCTGCCATCTAGCGTTCACAGCCAGTAATGCGTCTACACAGGAGCTGGTTAGATGTAACTAACTCAGCTGTCATAGTAACCTCAATTTGGAAACAAATCTACCATATCTATTTATTTTTTTTAACTTCTAACATTAAAGAATGGATCTACAGCCACACCACAACAATCTTTGAATGCATACTAATTTACCTAAAAGCCAGCTCAAATACTGATCCACCACTGTCGTTGCATACTGCAAGAGTCGGGTCATCTGTGAACTAGACGAGAGAAAGAGAGAGAGGGAATAACACACAAACAGACAGAAAATTGGTGATGCATTATGTTATTGGGGATTCAACCCATACAACAGTCATCTGTGATTGAGTAAAAAATGTTGTAGTGCTAGTGTGGAAACATTTTCTTAAATTCTCAAACATTCTGATCCCAAGATCTCACTGAAATGTTCCAGTGCTTTTGTCACATGGGGAACCAAAAACAAAAAAAAAAAACCTGATGATTTGTTTTGGGTCCTAGCCCATACTTTAAGAAACACTGAATGACACAATCATAAGCTTCCTTCTGTTTTTTCTCCGTTTCTCCATACACTTAATCATACTTTTATATGCACAATAGCATTACCAGGACAGGACATCGGTGATGGTCAGAGTAGGTGGCTGGATGTGTGTGTGTGTGTGTGTGTGGTACCTTCACATGCAGTATAGCTGTTCCTGGAGGGTGGGCATCAGTGATAGTTCTCAGGAGCTTCCCATTGGCTAGATCCCACATGGTAATCTAACCAAACAAACACAAGGACAGAGGGACCAAGACAAAGACTGAAGTAGTAGTAGAGAAGGAGAGCAGAGAACACATAGTGGCAGTTGACGAGCATCAACTTCCCCTTTTGTGTGTGTGTGTGTGTGTGTGTGTGTGTGTCCATGCATTTGAGCAATCCTTGAAAAGTGTCAATCTCGTAGAAGTTGCACCCCAATGCAACGGCAAGTCAAATAAAAATAACTGAAAAAATGGATGCTGAGTAAGTTAGTATAGTGAAACATCTTTTCTAGGACAGTTTGGACTGGTTTCTGAACTTGTGTGTTTTTTTTTTATTATTTTCATGATTGTATAATATTGATGTTTCTATTAGGTGTTTTAGTGTAAAAATGGGAAATTAGTAGCATATACATGTCAGTCCCTTTTCCTGCCTGCCTCCTAGCCTAGACCTCAGGACTGCAATGGAAATAAGTCATGTGACTTTACTGCAATATCCTGATGAATTTTAGTACTGTATGTACATTTGTACATTGTATATTAATTTATCGAATAAAGTCAATCACTCAATCAATCAAACAACAAGGCAACAGTAATTGATGTGGACCCCTCTGGGCCAATCAAATATGTCACCTTGTTTTGACCTGTAGTTGTAGCGCCCCCTTGTGTAATATTGAAAATACTGGTGGTGAGATGCATCACTTCCCCAAGTATTCTCAAAATCCAACCAGGCCATAAGGAGGATGCAATAACGATGAAAACATCATCACTGCATCCAAGCCAAGAACAGTTTATTTAACCTAACCTCATCTCTGCCAAGAACACATTTAGTTAACTGGCATCACCTTACAGTATATGACTTCTGGGTAATGAAGTCTTTCAAACTTTCAAAAATTCTAACCGTTATCTCCCACTGCCGCGGCTACAAATGTGTGAAGTTGCCACATGCATCTTAAATTTATGTGCATCTCCGGATTAAAAACGACACACATCAAAATGTCTAAAGTAAACGAACTGTATCACCAGAATCGTTCAACTCTATCCATCTGTGTCCTGCCTCCGTCTTCTTCACTCATCTCACCTCTGTTCACCTCCACTCCTCCCACCCTCTAAACAGCAACCTAACCCAGTCAAGCAGTTTCCAGTTAATGATATAAATATCGGGACGTTATTAGCGTTACTGTTTTCCCCCGTTCTTCCACCCCTTTTGATCATTTACATATTGTGAAAGCGATTCATAAAAAGCACACCGCACCGCAAACAATACCACCTGTTAGTCAGACGGTATATTGTAGAAATTAATGTTAACTAATGAAAATGAATGTAAATTATTTAAAAATCAATAGATAAAGTTACACTGTATCCCAGGCCGTTGATTATGCCAGTGATTCTCAACCTTTTTCATATCAAGGACCACTAATTTAGTCCACATCAGAGCCATGGACCCCCATTTGATTCGATTTTGTCTCTCGGACCCAAATCTGAGAATATTTTTATTGTTAGGTATGAATTTGTCCAGAATTCCATGACTATCTGTATTGTAGGTAGAGAGATAACAGAGAAACTATGATCAGAACAGTCATTCCTCTACATTCTCTAATTGTGTTAACTTCTTGTAAATGAAATAATGCTGAAGTTTAACACTTCATCAATTTGCTTGGGACCCCCTGGAACCCCCCCAAGGACCCCTGGCGGTCCCCGGACCCCACGTTGAGAACCACTGGATTAGGCTATCATTCGACACATGTGGAAATGTTTATTAAATATGACTCACACTCTGTGAGTCATATGCTGTAATGATTACTCACCGCTTTGATTGTGGTTGTAAACGCCAGTTTCCATCTGATTTGATTCAGTTTATCATGATAAAAAAAGAAATGACCATACGCACGTCCCATAAACTTTTAAGCAGGTGCTAGAGTGAAGTAGAGCTAAAGCAATACATTTAAGAAAGAGAACGCTGCACATTGCTGCCAATGCTCCCATATATTTATCTTACAAAGGTCTTCATCAGGTCACGATCACCACCAGCCAATTTATGTTTTCAGTAAGTGACATCATAAACATTCAGTTTATCATGGCCAACATTGCAATTACATCAGTAGGAGTGACTGAGGAGGAAGAGGTTCAACGTTTCTGCTGCCCATTGACACACAGCCGGACAGGTGTTGCATATGTAAAGCTTCATTAACATGTGAGGAGCTGAGGATAACACAGTGGTAACGTGGCTCCGTCATGGTATTCACAGGTGTGGTAAATTTATGAATCAGGGAAAATTACCGTGGTGTCGATTTTGGAGTTTTATGAATTAGCGGGTCACTGTGAACACACTGTTTCCGTAACATATGTTTGTTTTATCTTTACGTAGAGACCGTGCAGAGCAGTACACAATGTTCCAGCAATTTTCCAAAGCCATGGTCTTATGTTGAGGAATGGAGAATGAACAAAAAAATGTGTCAGGGCTATATTAATGATTTGATTTAATAGGAAGAGTGCATATTAATAAACATTTAAAACCAAATGTAACTCATTTTGAACTCATGTACCACTTCCAATTTCGTTCCTTATACAAAGACATCTAGGTCTCTATCTGTACTTGCCTTTTTAGAAAAAAACAAACAGTTTGACACATTAAGATGTAAATGTAAACATTCAAGTCACATTAGATGGACAATGGACTCCCTATTATGGAGGGAAAACGATTTATGTGAACATTTAATTATTTTGGTATGGATCTTTATGGTTTGTGTATGACTTTATTACCATGCAAAGTTAATTTATATTGAATATTTATTTAAATTGAATACTACTTCTACTGCCAACGTCCGGTTTAGTTTATGCATAATGGAGTCTCCTGTTTGGAATGACTGAATTTCGGTGGGAAGCCTACAGATCCATTGCAGTCTCTGTGAGAGTTTGTGTGTGTGTGTGTGTATATACGTACCTGTCCTTTAGCAAAGCCGCAGAGAAGTCGGGAGCAGTCGTGGTTGATGCTGAGGGCGGAGACGGCCCCGTACTCCGCCCCCGTCGCCGTGGTACCCAGACAGAGCCGCAGAGCCTGGTTGGCGTCTGGAGAGGAGGATGAGGAAGATGAGGAGGACAGGCGTCAAACTTGAAGTAGAGATGTAGACTTACTGGAAGGTGGTGAAGGCATAATGGTATATAATGTCTTCGGTAACACTTTACAATAAGGGTCACTAAGTTAATGCTTAATAAGGGTTAGTTAATGCTTAATTACCATCTAACTAATGTGTAATTTACTAATGGTGTTCATGTTAACTAAGGTATTAATTTATACATGATTTAATAGTTTATAAAGATGACTATTAAATTATGTATAAATGAATACCTTAGTTAACATGAACACCATTAGTAAATGATTACCAGACACATTAGTTAACTGTTACTTAAGGGTTAGTTAATGCTTATTAAGCATTAACTAACCCTTAACTTAGTAGGGTTGCAAAATTCTGGGAATTTTCAAAGTTGGAAACTTTCCATGGGAATTAACGGGAATTTATGGGAATTAATGGGAATAAACGGGAATAAACCAGGAATTTACTAAGTTGAAGGTATGCTCTTAATAGGGAACTTAAATATAGTTGGGGAAAATATATTTTAGCATAATCCTGACTAAAACAACCAGATATCATGCAAGTACAGTTGAATATCTATGCTATTCCTCAATCACATGCACATAGCACACTGCTTACTGCAGGGCTGTTGAGACCACGCCCCCTACATGCAACTCAACATTCATGTTTTTGTTCTTCAATGAAAGAATTGATTGTTCAATAAAATATTTAACACTTGATAAAGTTCTACTTACAAATAAATCTGTTTTAATTGTATTATTTTGGATGGATGTCTGCTTATAACAAAACAAATATTTATGCTTGGATATGATACCTTTCCATTATATTACCCTCAATTCCCAGTTAATTCCCATTAATTCCCATTAATTCCCATTAATTCCCATAAATTCCCATAAATTCCCATAATTCCCATGGAAAGTTTCCAATTTGAAATATTTCCAAAATTCCCCAGCTTAACTTCCCATGGAAATTTACCGGAAACTTTCCGGAAATTTACCGGAAATTTTCCACCCCTTTGCAACCCTATAACTTAGTGACCCATATTGTGTTACCATGTCTTCCACCTTGACAAATGTTTCTAGAATTGAAAAATCGGACACATTCCAGGTTTTCCCAATCCTCCATCACACTTAATGAACAGGCAGAATCAAAGAACACATCAACACCAAAAATACAGAACATATCCTTGCACCAATTAAATACAAACCGCAAAAAAAGCAACAAAAAAAAAACTCCATACGGCAAAGACCAAATCAAACAGCAAAGCATGCTCCAAAGTAGCCTGGTGTGACATGACTGCAGAGGTCTAACAGCCAGTCAGCCATAACCCAAAAAATGAATAGCACAGGGGACCGACACATGAAGCATGCATGACCCTCTGGCAGAGACGTCCGTACCTTTTCCTGCACAGGCATCATTAGGACAGCAATGCAAAGAGACAAAGTGTCAGCACTGCCGACACCCTCCGTCCCGATCAACCCGCCTACACCCAAGTGTGAGCCCAACCCCGTCGGCCTCAATTTCAACACCAGCCCAAGCAACGGCTGAGTCATGGTCGTTTGGTGCTATGGAAGAGTCAAAATCTTACGTACGGTGCCTTTTTTAAAAGGGGAAGCTTGGGGGGATTAGTTGGACATTTAAAGGAATAGTTCACCCAAAAATGAAAATCCTGTCATCATCTCCTCCCCCTCATGCCAGTTGAAACACAGGTGAAGTTTGTCCATATAACACACAGGGAGGCTGCCAGCACAACTCCATAGCAGCCTTCTCCAAAACAACTGAAGTCAGTGGGGACCAGTTCTTTAGAGTTCCAAAAAAGACCTACAGTATATTTACACCATCATTTAGTGCAAATCTTAACTACAGCTGATTGATTTGCAACAAATAATGGTGTATAGGTCTTTCTATTCACAGTGTGATTGTTTGGCTGTTTTTGTTTTGGAACTCTAAAGAACAGGTCCCCATTGACTTCAGCTGTTTTGGAGAAGGCTGCTACCAAGTTGTGCTGGCAACCTCCCTGTGTGTTATATGGACTAACAAATTTCACCTGTGTTTTCATTTGGCATGAGGGGGAGTAGATGATGACGGGATTTTCATTTTTGGGTGAACTATTCCTTTAAGTGTCTCTGAGTCATCGATCATGCCGAAAGCCACAGACGAGAACTTTCTCTTCAGTCAAGTTCTCCTATACTGTCCAAAGTTTTCAGAGTAGTAATGTGTTTTTAGCTTTTTACCAAGATGTATGCTTAGTCATAGTCTCTCCCTCTGTGAGTGTCTCTATGCTTCTAGTTATGCAGCACACATTTCCAATGGTAAAAATCATGGCTGGGATATAGACCTTGGAGACCTTGCAGGGACAGGCTGTGAGCAGTGCATTGCTCTAGCAGCTGGACAATTGATTTCCCGAAGGACAGAAGCATAACATAACTTTCTGGCAGTAGGGGAAGTAGCCTTGAACCCTGATATAGCCTATAGCCCACTGTGCTTGCAGGGTACAGCTGACTGGCAAGCACTCTCTTTTCATACCTGTTAGCGATACAAAAGTTCGAATTTTTTTTAGATTTTAGCCGCTAGGAGCAATGTGACGGCCGGGAACAGGTTAGTCGTTTAGTTACGAGGAAAAAAATAGGAGGAGAAAATTAAATCTGCTGGGTTTAAATAATGTTTAAAAAAAAAATGAAATAAAATAAAAAATAAAAATGGTGGTAGTATCATGATGGCTGTCCCTACATATATAGGTATTTCTCTAGACCCTGACACATATCTGTAAAAATTTTTAATTATATAAATACAACAGGTGTGTCTTTTTTCCTTATTGTGTTTTTTTCCCTAATTGTGATTTTTGCCTTATTGTGATTTGATCTAGCTGACTTTGTATAGAAGGGTGTTAAGACCCAATTTTCTTACATGAATTTAAGATTTCTTCTTTTCCTCTAACTTAATACAATATTTTTGAACGTAGCTGATGTAGATTTTGATATATGGGATGTTGTATCTGATATTATGTTTATGTTTATATATAAGATATACATGTATGTTTGATATTTTTGAAGTATGGCTTTTGTACTACTGTTTTTTTCTCTATGTATCTGTTTTCTATGTACTTTATTGAACTGTTAATTATTTTTGGAGGTTTATCACCCTGGGCGGTTTGGATGGTTAACCACACCTGCCATCATAGAGCTTGTCAGCCTATGGGTGTGCATGATGTATAAATATGGGCGTGGTTTCCATTTTTCAAACATTTTAACCTTACAAAGATCCAAGTAGGATCGAAACGTTGTCACTATTAAACTTTTGTGGCATGGAGCAAGTGTGCAGGCGTTACTCCTTCTTTCTTTAAATCATGTTTAACCTTCACATAAACCTACCAGAATACATAGATGTACTAGTGTCACGTTATGGTTGCGCCACCCAGGACTCAATCTCACAACCGTTCTCATCATAGCCCGAATTTACTGAGCCAACTAGGAAGTGGCTATACATGTGTTGTTGTTTTTGTTCACAGAATGACTTTAAAACGGCTGCGTTTTGAGGGTCCCTGGTGGTCTTTATGTCAAAAAAAAATGTTTGGCACTGTGGAATCTGCTTGCAGCAAAGGAGGCAGTGAAATAATTTGAATGTAGGTTGAATTTATTTTGTCAAAATGACATAATTCTCTGCTCACTCATTTGCATATATCTTCAGTATAGTTTCATCAAAAATTTTTACATTTGTATCACAGATACCTGGATGATGGTCTTTACGATAATTTAGTTGGATGTAATATTTTGTATATCAGTACAGACATATATTTTATTGCTATAGTTCACAAAATCACCCACATGAGACATTGTATGCCATAACTCGTATTTTAGTAAAAATTTTTGGTTTTTTTTACTACCTAAAGATGATATTGTTGTAGGTAAATAAAATCTGCTCAGCCTTTCAAATGCCTTAGGTGTTGGCATGATATGCAAATTATTCCACATTTGTCTAGTGTAGTGAAAAGTTTGACAGTTTAGCAAAATTTCAGTTCGTCCAGGTGGTGATGAGAATTTTGTAATTTATTTTCGTTGAGATTGGTCAAATATTGAACCAACATTTACGTAAGGTTTCAATGCTTCACTCTGAAACTTTGAAAACTGTCAAATGTCAAACTGTATTAACTGCTGATATTGAAAAAACTTTCAATTTTTGCAGAATAAGACATATGTACTCACTCCCGTGGGTTTGAGCCCAGCTCATGACCTACCTCTGTGTACAGTACAATTTACAGTTAAGACAATTATAATCACTGTGGGATCAATTTGGGATTTTTTTTAAAGACTTTATATAACTTTCAATGTCTGCAGATTATTTGGAAGTTGGCTTGGTGTCATTTCGACTTTCGACGTGGGAAGAGTTTATGAAAAAAACTAAAATATTCCTCTCACATTACTACATCCTCAGAAAATTGCATATATGGCTGTTTGGTAATGAATTTTTTGAAGTAATTTGCTATAGCGCCACCATCAGGAAGAGTGGCCCCATATTACAGTATGTCGTTTTAGACCGGACCAGACTACTCTGCAAAGTTTCATGCATTTTCGTTCATGGAAAAGCAGTTTTTGTCAGAAGAGAGAAAGATAGATATAAAGAATGTGTACAAAAACATCAAGTGAGAATCTAGAAATGCATGGCTTGGATGGGACTCTACAAGTGGGACAGGGAGAGTGGATTGATCATGTTAAATCTGACAGACTTATCCAATAGTTGGCTAATTAAACTAACATTTACCCTTCACCTGCTTATGAATATCAAAATATCTCCCTCAGCAGTGCACACATACACACTGCTCTTTGTCTACTGTTTGACGCACACACTCATTCAGCCTTTATTTATACAAGGTGGGGCACACTGGGCAAGCTCTCATTTTCAGGTGTGCCATGTGAACAGGAAGAGAACAACATCATATAATATGTAATAAATTAATATATTAATTAATATTAATATGTTAATTAATATAAAAAGTAGAGAAGGCTACAACAGTATATACAGAGAGAACCTCCAGTATTTGTTAAACATCATATTATTTGATGTTAACAGATTATTCATGATATTCACAAATCATACGTACAAACAGATTTCATATTAAATTGTGCTTACAAACAGGATTAATCATTCTTCCTCTTGGAGTCTTGAAACTCAAATTGGCTTTTGTTCCAAAAAAAAACAAAACATTGAGTTTTGAAAGCCAGAAATCTCAGCATATATTATGGTAATTTTGTACTATGGGACAGTACAGGTCTTGCTCATTGCCCCTTTAAAGCTCTTCTTTGGTGGCATTTTGGCATTAGCAACACTTTCTGTATCTGCAAAGGAAGCCTCAGTTGACCCGCCTTTTATGGTGCTACCAGGTCACTGTGCAACCCATATAAGAACAACTGGCATTCACTATTAGACCTACAGTAAGAACTAAATGGAGTTCTTGTGCATGTTTCATGAATCCATTGTTGTTTTCAAATTCAGTTTTGTGAATGGGGCCTTAAAGCAATATTCCACTAGTTTTAATATGGGGGTTATTTAGCACTTGACCCCCATGAAAACCAGAATATAAACTAAACACCAAGATCAGATGCAGCTGGACGAGTTTGTAGTGTTATGATTTTTACCTCCCATTCATTTGACTGAGGCCATGAAAACAGCCTGAAAACTGACATTTAACATGTTGGTGAACAGATTCAACAACAGATCCTGCTACTGTGATTTTCAATGGACCTTTGGTCCGGTGTTTAGAACAGTAATTCTCGACCTTTTTCATATCAAGGACACCTGATTTAGTCCACATTAGGGCCACGGACCCGCATTTGATGAGATTTTGTCTCTCGGACACCAATCTGAGAATATTTTTAGAGTTAGATATGATTTTGTCCAGAATTCCATGACTATCTGTATTGTAGGAAGAGAGATAACAGTGAAACTATGATCAAAACAGTGTTCTACATTCTCTAGTTAACTTCTTGTAAATGAAATAATGTTTTTTTTTTGTTCATAATTGGGCTGTGATTTCTATTCTGTCTTATTCTGTCTGTACTTATTATATTTTGTTCAACAGTTTCCATGTAGTTACCGGTATGTTTGTTTTGTGTTGTATTGTTATTTTTATCTAATAATAATAAAAATGGTGAAGTTTAACAATTGGTGAAATTTAACATAATTGTTATTGTTTAACAGTTTAACAATAACAACAATATCAATTTGCTGGGGACCCCCTGGAACCCCCTCAAGGACCCCTGGTGGTCCCCAGACCCCATGTTGAGAACCACTGTTTTAGAACATAATTTGGCCAAATAGCATTTTTATCGACAGAAGAGAACATAGCGGAGGGATACCATTTAGGAGAGATAGTTCCTGTTTAGGAAATCGGATCAACTTGTATTTTTAAATACTAATTTTAGTGTAAGCCAAGAATAGAAATGCAAAATGAGGACAGACCAGTTACTGCTTTATTGTCTTAAAAGCAGGATATAATATATTTTCGTGGCCTCATTCAAATGAATGGGAGGTAAAAATCATAACACTACAAACTCGTCCAGCTGCATCTGATCTTGGTGAGTTGTTTATATTCTGGTTTTCATGGCGGTCAAGAGCCAAATAACCCCCATGTTAAAACTAAGTGGAATATTGCAGTGCAGTGAAGTGCAAACTGTAGGCATTTTTGGACATGTGTTGGGGAATTGAGAGGTCAGCTGATGTGACACCAAGAGTTGGTGTTGGTGTTTACTAAAGTTTCATCAGAGAAAAGACTGAAAGAGATCAAAAAGAAAGACAGATCAATACATTGATCTGTCTGGCCTCTGAACATCAGAATTCAACCAGCCTAATCAATTTGCTGTGGTCATCAGAAAGTGCAGTGTTTGTTGTACTGCATACAGTGGTAAAAACTGATTTCTTTTTCACATACTCTATGTTTTCATACATTCTGTGTGCAATACCTTCTAGGGTTGAACAATTAATCGAAATTTTATCGAAATCGCAATATGGCCTACTGCAATTTTCAAAGCACAGGAGGCGCAATATTTGTTAAAGGTGAAAAGTGTCAAAATACCATTTTAAAGTAAATATTGTGGTGCTGCAGAGATGTCCTGGCCTACACATCATATTCTACAGACTTAAGAAAACATCTTTGTTTGGTACAGATCCCCGCAAAAATCCCACCATAATCATTTTAATACGTTTTTCAGTGAAAATGAGAATAATGATGTAAAAATTATCATTCCCTCTAATATTGCAAATCATATCGCAATTGCAATATCAGCCAAAATAATCGTAATTGGATATTTTTTCAAAATCGTTCAGCCCTAATACCTTCTAAAAGGCATGACAAGATTCTTGAAATCTTACTGCAAGATTGCAATCATATGGTTCCGTTTCAAAAATCAAATGTTTTTATTATTTTATGATTAATGTACTACTTTCTCTGCTCTTGGCATGTATGGCCCTAATATAAATAAAGGATTCCAATTTTAGAAATATTCGAACAAAAGCGCTTTGGGGATGCAATCAGCCTGATTCAATCAGTCTGGTGATCAAAGAGCCACACTCTAAGCTGTTATCACTGGGGTTTGAGAATTACATATGGTGTATTTGCCCAGGTGATAAAGGTGTGGGCCTATCGGTGAGGTCTGGGAACAGTGGAGAGCAGGGAGTGGATGGCGAAGTGGAGATAAGGAGGGAGTCGGCCGGTGCCTGGAGGTCCAGATTACCTGAGTCAATAAAAACCAGCTCCTGGTCAAGGTGACTGCAGTGCCACATCGTTTCAAACAAGCTTGGAAATCAGACCGAGAACCTGGCAGGAGTGTCACCATCTAGACAAAAAGTCAGCACTTGGGACTGTCTTCATACCTGAATAGGTGAGTACTGCTGCTTCTGTACTTTTGTAACAACAATTCAATATTCTTCTTGAGTGAATATACAGGTTATGGAAACACTGTTCTAGTGAGTTCTGTACGGGTGTAGGGTGACGTGATGGACGTCATTTAGGTCCAATAGTGAGGGACAAGCAAATATCTTGGTGATCACTTAGATCCCACAATGATGAAATTGAATTTTTTTTACATGACAAGAAATCCAGATGACTTTTATCCAAGGGGCAATTTTACCTTAACCAAGACAAGGCTAAATTCACTTTATATTTAATTCAGTCCAGGAATATGATTTTCTTAAAATTCCAATTTCAAAAAACTTTTGGAAAGATAAGGCCATCGTGTATAATCTATTTAGAAACAACTGAGAATCAATGCCTCCTGCGCTCAGTGAGGGTGCGGTGGTTAAGAATCACATATACTGCTGGCCTCGGATCAGATCCTACCAGAATGTTGCCTCCTGTCCTACTGTTTCAACAACATAATGTGGTAAAGCAATGGAAACGAGTGGTAAAGCAATTAGACCGCAGTTTATTCTGCTGAGTTGATGGTTCGGTTCTGTTCTCCACAGCTGGCCACCTCCCTTTCTGCTTCTCCAGCACCGCTGTCATCATGCCTCACCGCAGCTGCTCTGTTGAGATTAACAACGCCTCCAGCTGCTATACCCTTGTCAACCCAAGGTAATGCATTTCTATTGACATATTTTTCCTTTGAGACCAGAAAGAAACTCGTCCAATCCACATTTTTGTCTTTTGACTGACTTTGGAGACATAATGCTTTATCAGTGCTTTGGTAACACTTTACAATAAGGGTCAGTAAGTTAAGAGTTAGTTAAGGCTTAATAAGCATTAACTAACCCTTAATTAACAGTTAACTAATGTGTAATTTACTAATGGTGTTCATGTTAACTAAGGTATTAATTTATACATTATTTTATAGTTTATAAAGAAGACTATTAAATAATGTATAAATTAATACCTCAGTTAACATGAACACCATCAGTAAATGATAACCAGACACATTAGTTAACTGTTAATTAAGGGTTAGTTAATGCTTAATAAGGGTTAGTTAATGCTTAATAAGTATTAACTAACCCCTAATTAACAGTTAACTAACGTGTAATTTACTAATGGTGTTCATGTTAACTAAGGTATTAATTTATACATTATTTAACAGTTTATAAAAATGACTATTAAATAATGTATAAATGAATACCTTAGTTAACATGAACACCATTAGTAAATGATTATCAGACACATTAGTTAACTGTTAATTAGGGGTTAGTTAATGCTTAATAAGCATTAACTAACCCTTAACTTACTGACCCTTATTGTGAAGTGTTACCGATAATTTAGATCAGTGGTTCTCAACCTGGGGTCCGGGGACCACCAGGGGTCCTTGAGGGCATTCCAGGGGGTCCCCAGCAAATTGATGAATTGTTGAACTTCATTATTTTGTCATTTTAGAATGACTGTTTTGATCATAGTTTCACTGTTATCTCTCTACCTACAGTACAGATAGTCATGGAATTCTATACAAAATCATATCTGACAACAAAAAACATTCTCAGATTTGGGTCCGAGAGCCAAAATCTCATCAAACGGGGGTCCGAGGCCCTGATGCGGACTAAATTAGGGGTCCTCGATATGAAAAAAGGTTGAGAACCACTGATTTAGATGAACCCTCTGTAAGAAGCTCTTGTGTCTTCCCGCGACCAGGGTGTTCACGGAGAGCGGCTGCTGCGAGGTGCCCCTGCCGCCCATGCTGGGGCCCTGCTCCGGCGCCGGCGGCCTGTTCAACAAGACGACCGGCGCCGCCACCGGGGCCGTGGGCGTCTTCACCTACGACCTGCTCAACCCCGACCTGAACGACTACAGCCACGTGCTGGCCGTCATGTTCTCCGTGCCCTACGACCGCATGCTCTACTCCAACTGGTTCGCGGTGGGCATCTTCGAGCGGGGCGGCGACTGCGACTACAGCCTGTACGACGTCATGTACAACGGCTCGGAGAACAGCTTCGTCAGAGCCAAGGCGGACGGCTCGTGTATTTCGTACGAGGGGGACTACGCCGTCGTGAGCGCGTCCATGTCGGACACGGGCGAAGCCGTCCTGAGGGTAGACGTCAACGACACAGGCATGTACTGAGTCAACAGGGAGATCGCACGCGGTCTACCAGTCACTTGAATCAAATGAGATCAATCGATGATAGTAATTCAAATGGGAAAATATTTTTGATGTGTGTCAATTTCAATAAAAGGACAAATCTGGTGACGAGTTACTTGAAGTGTTGCTCATAAATCTTTACGGTTTACGTTATGAGTGCATATATTACAGCTCTGGAAACAATTAAGAGACCACTGCAAAATTATCAGTTTCTCTGGTTTTACTATTTATAGGTATGTGTTTGAGTAAAAATTAACATTTTTGTTTTATTCTATAAACTACTAACAAAGCCAAGCTGCTTGAATTTTTGCACCAGAAGTGGCATAAAGTTACCCAACAGCAATGTGACAGACTGGTGGAGAGCCAAGACACATGAAAGCTGTGATTGAAAATCAGGGTTATTCCACCCAAATATTGATTTCTGAACTCTTCCTAAGTTAAAACATTAGTATTGTGTTGTTTAAAAATGAATATGAACTTGTTTTCTTTGCATTATTCGAGGTCTGAAAACACTGCATCTTTTTTGTTATTTTGACCAGTTGTCATTTTCTGCAAATAAATGTTCTAAATGACAATGTTTTTATTTGGAATTTGGGAGAAATGTTGTCAGTAGTTTATAGAATAAAACAAAAATGTTCATTATACCTATAAATACTAAAACCAGAGAAACTGATAATTTTGCAATTGCAAAATCGCAATCTCAATCACAAAATTTTTCTTAAATTCCACTTAGTAATGAATGGGTGAATGTTTTTTGGACACATTGCATGTTAATGTAAATTTTACAGGATTATGAGAGAATTGTGACTTTCAAACTGTAAGCATTACAATGAAATGAAGCTCATATGGATGTAAAAACTCAAAAAAAAAAAAAAAAAACCAACTCAAAAAAAAAAAAATGTCAGCCACAAAGTCAGTCTCCAATATACCATCAATCCACAGAGCCTCCGTCATGGATTAGTCTGGTTTCTAGCTTTCTAGCTATATGTTCATTTCCACAAATAATGAGCTTTCTAGGAATTACATTTAGAAATTGCGTTTTCTTAGCAACAGAACTAGAGCAGATTGTGTGATTAGATTGTGATTAGTACACACTCCGCACACTTACTTTCATTCATTCGCATAACAGTAGAGGATCATGGGAGATTAACATCGCAGCCAAGATGTGAAGATTCATAGTCAAATTTTCACAATAATGGGTTTCAAAACAACTTTTTCTTCCTTGTATTGATTAGAAACTTCTCAATAAACAACTGAACAAGCGGGATTCCCATTCAGTCTGAGACGACCAAGTAGGCCACTTCCATCCTTTGCAATCCCGTGAAATATTTTTAAAATGTTGTCTTACTATTTGGAAATTGTGCCAAACTTTGTTTCCCCTGCTGAAATTTTTTTGTGAATTGCTTTCCTTTTGCTGGCTTTTCAAACAACATTTTAAAAACATTTCATGGGATTTAAGTAACCTAAGGAGTTTAAGTTTAATTGTAGTAGCTTGGCAATAGTTTAAATTGAAATAGTGCTTTTAGTAGTGAATTGCTTTTGTGATTTTAAGGCATAGTAAGACAATTACATATTTTTCATCAGTTTATTACTTATAATTTTTTAATGTCTTGACTCAACCTCCTTTTTTCTTTCATCCCAGTGCATTTTCCTTACATGTGTACTTTATTTCAAATTTTTTATGTTTTTATTTGTATTATTTTATACCATCATCAGTGGTATTTTTGCAGTCATGTGATTTTGTATTATATACCATATGTAGATTATACTGCAGATGTAGATATAATCATTTTTACAGAGTAGTTTGAACTATTCTTTTCTAAGTAACTTTAGTTAACAACACTGTATCTATTTTGAGTGACAGGTTGCTTGTAAAACTAGATTTTATAGGCAGCTTAACCCACCCTGCTGTTTGATAATAATGTGATGTGAGAAGTGAAGAAATTGACAGCAAAATTCAAAATGTCAAGGCACTCTTTTAAGCCCGTACTGTACATGCAGGGGTGGGGTGGGGTTAGGTTAGGTTTGGTGGAACTCACCAAACACCAGAGCCAGACCGTGAGACGTTCCCACGGCGATGACCCCCGACACCGTCTGATGGATGGAAGAGGCAGGACAGACAAACAGACAGACCAAAAAAGAAAAACAGACAGAAAGACGGAGACAAAGAGAGAAATACATAAGCAGAAAAAAAGACAAAGAGACAAAGAAAGGGTCAGAAAACAAGACAATGGTAAACATGTCATCACCCGCCAATGATGCACCCCCCCCCTGAGCCAATCAGCAACGAATATGTCACCTTGTTTTCCGACCAATCAGTGGAATTTAGAAAATGCTGGAACACAGTGGTGAGATGCATCATTCCCCAAAGTCCCATCAAAGTTCCAATCAAACTAATACTCACGATAGCAGTTGGCAGTCCAGCATCCACTTTGTCCTGAGGAAAACAGACACACAATTTATTATTATGTGTACATTCAATGGTAACACTTCACAATAAGGGTCACTAAGTTAAGGGTTAGTTAATTGCATAATAAGCTTTAACTAACCCTTAATTAACAGTTAACTAATGTGTCTGGTAATCATTTACTAATGGTGTTCATGTTAACTAAGGTATTCATTTATACATTATTTAATAGTCATCTTTATAAACTATTAAATAATGTATAAATTAATACCTAAAGCCCCTTTCACACTGGACAAAAAACTCACTAACACCCACGAACATCTGGCTTTTGTCTTCAGTGTGAAAGGGTGCAATCTGCATTCATTCCCGGGTTCAGTCACGGGTATTTATCGGCTCCAGCTCCGATCGGCAGTGATGTATATATATATATTTTAAAGTCAGAATTCTGACTTTAATCTCAGAATTCTGACATTAAACTCAGAGTTCTGACTTTTTTTCTCAGAATTCTGAATTCTGACATTAAACTCAGAATTCTGACTTTAAACTCAGAACTCAAATACATTTTTCACATGTGGCCCTAATCCTCTTCCGTAGTTTGGGCTAGGAGTAGGGCTGCAACTAACTTTATTTTCTCGATTAATAAAATGTCAGAAAATGGTGAAAAATGTGGATCAGTGTTTCCCAAAGCCCAAGATGACGTCCTCAAATGCCTTGTTTTGTCCACAACCCAAAGATATTCAGTTTACTGTCATAGAGGAGGAAAGAAACCAGAAAATATTCACATTTAAGAGGCTGGAATCAGAATTTTGACTTATTTTTCTTAAAAAATTACTCAAACCGATTAATCGATTATCAAAATAGTTGGCGATTAATTTAATAGTTGACAACTAATCGATTAATCGATTAATCGTTGCAGCTCTAGCTAGGAGGGACACTTCGTAGGTGTTGCGGGTACTGCTTGTCTAGGATAGGGTGTGTGTGTGTGTGTGTGTGTGTGTGTGTGTGTGTGTGTGTGTGTGTGTCTTACAGCAGCAGAGACGATCTGAGCCGAGATGCCCTTCAGCAGGCTGTGTCTGAGAACTGAACCATGGACTGTCGCATTCAAATCCACTGTCCTCTTCTTCCTATACACACACACACACACACACACACACACACACACACACACACACACACACACACACACACACACACACACACACACACACACATTAACAAAGCAGACATGCACACATGAAAATCTTCCATTTTTCTTTTACCTTGCGAGTTTAGAACCAGTGTGTGTCTAGTGTGTTTGAGGGGTTATAGTGGGGTGGGGTGGGGATGTTAGTTTCCCACGTGTGTGTGTGTGTGTGTGTGTGTGTGTTTGGGTGTGTGTGTGTGTGTGTTTGCGTGGCCGTGCCGTTTGAGGTGCGCTGGGTCTCCGCTGTCGGAGCTGGCGAGAGAGGAGGTGTCACAGGAGTGGGCGTCCATGTTCTCGGTGTTCAGCAGACACGTGTCCTCCAGCACGAATTGCTCATCCTCGTCCTCGGGCTTCAGGGACACAGGGACAACGAAACAAACGCACCTCAGCCAGGCAGGACACAGTTATTGTTTAGCACTTGGTAAATGCTAAGTATTATTAGAGATATAGCCTATTTTGTTAGAATCTTTAAAATGAAGTTGGGATTTTATATATGGGATGACATATTTTAATTCAAACTACAATTAAAAACCATCACTTTTACCATCAGTTGTTGACAAAGTTTCCATGCTCTCTGCCCATAAACTCCTCCCCCTTGTTTATATCTTTCATGCACACGCAACTCATAATTCTGATATTTCCGACAGCTCCTTGAAGGCAGCATAACGTTCATTTGTTAGGTCAAATTTATGCATAACACAATCAGTCTGTCATTGTCAGCTCAGCGTATGAATGGTAGAATGTACCAAAGTTAAGTTGTACACTTGTGCCCTCAATGATTTTACAGCAATGACATTAAAGTCTATAGTTGTTTTGTTTATATAATAATTTATGTGGAATGTTTTATGATCCATGTTGCTGGCTGTTACACTGCATTGTATAGTGTATTTTCTCAGGCCTCTCTTAAAAAAAAGGGGATCTCAATATGAACAAGATTACCTGATTAAATAGAGGATAAACAAAATGAAAATTGATAGTTTGAAGTCTTACATGAAAGAATAGGGCTGAACAATTAATCGAAATTTTATCGAAATCGCAATATGGCCTACTGCAATTTTCAAATCGCAGGAGGCGCAATATTTGTTAAAGGTGAAATGTGTCAAAATAGCATTTTAAAGTAAATATTGTGGTGCTGCAGAGATGTCCTGGCCTACACATCATATTCTACAGACTTAAGAAAACATCTTTGTTTGGTACAGATCCCCGCAAAAACCACACCATAATCATTTTAATACGTTTTTCAATGAAAATGAGAATAATGATGCAATTGCAATATCAGTCAAAATAGTCGCAATTAGATATTTTTTCAAAATCATTCAGCCCTATGCAAGAATGAGAATCACCTTTTTTTTTTTTTTAAAAGCATTGAGTTTGCACGGGAAAACTGACTTGATACCAACATGACCAACATTTGGTATCACACATGATACCAAAGATTTACACATGACACATCAGAGATCAACTAAGTGGACAGGGCCTCCCATACAGTTCAATGTGAAACAGATGGACAGGTACATTTACAAGCTTAGAGAGGACAAGACAAGCTAAATGGCATACAACATAAGAAAACAAAAGAAGAAAGGAGCAGTAGGGAATAGAATAGAACAATACAGAATAGAGGGAAAGCAGGAACTCTCATCAGGAACATAAGGTGCATTGTGGACAGTGTGTGATGCAGTGTCATACGGTGCACAGGTCGGTATGTACTGCACCTCATTGAGGATGCTCTCCAAGGTGGGAGGTGTGTCCACTTGGGGAATGTCAAACTCCTTATCGTCAATCTGTGGAGGACAGAGGTTAAACAGAACAGGGGTTGAGATAATAAGGGATCTCTGTTCACTATTAGGGAGCAGTGATGGAAGAAGTACTCTGATCCTTTGCTTAAGTAAAAGTACCAATACAGCAATGTAAAATACTCTATTACAAGTAAAAGTCCTGCATGAAAAATCCTACTTAAGTAAAAGTACGTAAGTATTAGCAGCAAAATGGAGTTAAAGTATTAAAGTAAAAGTAGTGGTTTGGTCCCTCTGACTGATATTTTATTATATATGACATCATTAGATTATTAATACTGAAGCATCAGTGTGTAAGCAGCATGTTACTGTTGTAGCTGCTGGAGGTGGAGCTAGTTTGAACTACTTTATATCCAGTTAGCTAGTTTAGTGCAGTGGTTCCCAACCTAGGGGTCGGGCCCCTCCAAAGGGTCACCGGATAAATCTGAGGGGCCGTGAGATGATTAATGGGAGAGGAAAGAAGAAAAAACAAAGTTCTGATACACAAATCTGTTTTCAGTTTTTGGACTTTTTCTCTAATCTTTGATTTTTTTTGGAACATTTATTGAAATGAAACCATGTGAGGTTTAGAGGGAAAAATCACTATTTGGTGGAGCTGTTAACAACTCATAGACATCTGAAATGTGACCCGACTACACACTGCTTTTTGTAAGACGTCAAAAGCCAAAAAGGTTGGAAACCACTGGTTTCATCTTTAACAATGTGTTGTATTTTAAAAGCTTGTTATATTATCCATTGTGTCAAATCTCCATCTGAAAAGGAACTAAAGCTGTCAAATAAATGTAGTGGAGTAAAAAGTACAATATTTCCCTCTGAAATTCTTTGTAATGAAATGTTTACATTCTTTATAACTACTGCATCATTTCATGGTTCTTTTCAGGAAACTTCCTAAGAAATTAACAGTTCCTTTCTAGGAAATTATTAGAAAATTGTGGACCTGGAAAATAAAGCTTCACCTATCTTGTTCTTCCAAAGTGAGAGCAGATGCTTGCTTCAGTCAATACATCATGCAAGATATTTATTGTAATGCCCACAGTGTTGATCAATAAATATTTCAAATCATGCAATAATGCATCAAGTCACACCCGTAAACTCCCAAAACGTTCCACAAGCAAATTCCTGTTTGAAAAAATAGCCATAGCACTTGATAACATAAGTATACCAAATTTCCCTGATATATCGCAAGTAGTCAGGTTTTTCATATCACCACACTGATAATTAAAAATATTGAAAATGAAAATAATCAAGTCTTACAATGGGGAAGCAACTTATAATAATTTCATCTACTACTATCGCACACAACGTTTAATGAGCAATCTGATTAGAAGAGCCAAGATATTTCCATGGTCAGATTAAGCCAATGAAATCAAAATAAAATACACTACACACATTGTTTAGAAGGCATCTTCTCAATGTAACTTTCAAGACATTAATGATCTGAAATGTATTAATAATAAAGCTAGAAAGACATCATCTTTAATAACACATTTTGAATGTATTGCAGCATAATACCCCTGTTTGCATGTAGGTTCTATGTGTGTTGTATGTGATGTGTTTTAGAGCAGTGACTCTCAACCTTTTTCATATCAAGGACCCTCATTTAGTCCACATTAGAGCCACAGACCCCCCATTTAATGAGATTTTGTCTCTCTAACCCAAATCTGAGAATATCTTTATTGTCAGATATGATTTTGTCCAGAATCCCATGACTATGTGCATTGTAGGTAGAGAGATAACAGAGAAACTATGATCAAAATGGTCATTCTTCTACATTCTCTAATTGTGTTAACTTCTTGTAAGTGAAATAATGGTGAAGTTTAACAATTCATCAATTTGCTGGGGACCCCCTGGAACCCCCCAAGAACCCCTGGTGGTCCCCGGACCCCACGTTGAGAACCACTGTTTTAGAGTGATGTTTGAAAGATTGAACTAGACCTGTTTTTGTAATGTCAGAACAGTGTTAAATAAAAATAATAATTAAAAAAAAGGCCTCTTCTCTCTCATTTTGATTTGTCTCTACCCTACACTTACAGTGTATCACCTAATGCTCTCTAGTCCACATGTAAGGCTTACGCTGCCTGAAACTAATGGAGTGGAGGTTATACTCATGTACACAGTGGGTAATAAGACAGTACTGATAGCTTTCAGTGTTGAACGCACCACAAGCAATAGTATGTATTAGTCCATTAGTTATGTATGCCGAATTTACATGGATACCCTAACAATTCGTAAGATGGTCTTAAGTCATCTTCTACCACTATGTGTTTGCTGATAAGCAACGCATCATTAAATTGCTGATTTTTTTAAATGGAGTTTGGCGTGACGTTCTGTCCATACAAGAAAACGGAACGTGTTGGGTCCGTATTGGGAGCTATGAGCATGCCTATATGTTTTAAACACTAACTACACCAAGGGCCATGATAAGGGACCTAATAATACTACAATAGATAATTGCACGTCTGCGCTGTAGCATTCAGGTATTTTTGTTAGCTTAATATCTGTCTACCATCGTCGTAATAAGCAGCAAACAGCTAACAGACAGTCTCTTACCGCGTCTATCTCCATTAGGTTGAGCTGGGAGGACGCAGAGAGCAGGCTATGGGCGTCAGGGGACTCCGACATCTCCGGGTTTAGATAGAAAGACTATTGAGAAATAATAACACAGTATGAAAACAACATCTCCAGCTCCCTCTCTCAATCAGTTGTTTGACTTCTCTTCCTGGTTTCCAGCGGAAGAGGATGGAACATGTCACGTGCTTTGTCACAGCTCGAGGGGTGCGTTCAAGGTTCACAACGCGTCGCTGTGAATATTTATATGAGTTTGACGTTTCCCATTTGAATGGCGTCGTCTCAGAAGTAGCCGTTCAGTTGATTTAAGCCCTAACAGGTAGTCTTGTGAATGTGAAGGGGGTCTCACACAAAACAGCACATATAAATCTTATTGCATTTATTGTAAAAAAGACACCCGGGGAGAAGAGTATGGAGGACCAAAACAGTCACAATGTAATTATTATCAATAAATAATTAAATAAATCAGTAATTAAATGTACCATTTTATTTGGAATTGCTCAAAATAAAATTATTAAATGTAGCCTACCATTTTATTTTGAAATATTAAAACATATAAATTATATCAAATATTCAATTATTCTTATAAACATTTCATAATAGCCCTTTTCACAGTGTTGCATTTCATTCATTTCATAATAAAAGTTAGCATTTCCCAATGTCATTTTTCATAACAGCAGTCTTCATTTCCCAATGACACTTACCCAACAGATGCCAATTTCCCCATGCAGCTTTTTCATATTAATCAGAGAATTTTAACAAACGTCAATCAGCAGCAAGGGGGCAGTATATAGCGCTGATTGGCTAATCCTTCTAGATCTATTTAGGCTAGTTCAGTGATTCTCAACCTTTTTCATATCAAGGACCCCTAATTTAGTCCACATCAGAGCCACAGACCCCCATTTGATGAGATTTCGTCTCTCGGACCCAAATCTGAGAATATTTTTATTGTTAGATATGATTTTGTCCAGAATTCCATGACTATCTGTATTGTAGGTAGAGAGATAACAGTGAAACTATGATCAAAACAGTCATTCTTCTACATTCTCTAATTGTGTTAACTTCTTGTAAATGAAATAATGCTGAAGTTTAACAATTCATCAATTTGCTTGGGACCCCCTGGAACCCCCTCAAGGACCCCTGGTGGTCCCCGGACCCCACGTTGAGAACCTAGTTTAAGTTTAATACATCCATGATTTAAGTCTGTGGTTGGACTGGGGCTTTACAGGACTTGGAAATTGGTGATTACATTTGGAACATTTTACATGAGATTGAACACAGAGTTCATGTAGAAAACGAAGGAGATTAACACTGCAGTCGTAAACCACAGTCTTGCAAATAGACATATGGATAATGAGCAGCTGGATGCAGGTCACGTGATTTCAGCAAACGAGGCTTTGTTACGTCATACTGTACGGAAGCCAAGAACGGCCGTGCTTGCAATTATTTTTTTAATGCCGTTATTTCGAGATCACAAGTTAATTATTTCGTTATCTCGAGAAAACAAAAGGCCGATTTCTCGAGATAACGAGATAATTTATCACAACAAAATTACTTTTGTTTTCTCGAGATCACGGGATAATTATGGAGAACTCGAAAATGAGTGTCTGGTTCATTTGATCACACCTGATTTCAGCCTTCAAGATCTCTGTCATGACTGTCGGGGAGGATTCAGAACTGCTAGTCTTCTCCTTAAATGACGAGGACTGATCTGAATGTTATCCCGAACAGAAAGACACAATGCAATTTCTGCTTGTGTTAGACCTTGATTGAAGTACAGTCTAATGCGTTCATCAAAAATGGGTACTCCTTGATCTGACATTTTCAGCTTAAATCAGTTCTGTCAGCCATCTATGCATGCTGGCATGGCACTCCTGATGTCTGATAAACATTATAAGTAATAAGAGGAAACAACATTTTGTTTTCTCGTGATAACGGGTTGATTATCTCGTTATCTCGATATCTCAAGATAACGGCATTAAAAAAAACAATTGCGAGCACGGCCGTTCTCGGCTTCCATAATACTGTCTCGAAATGGGTCAAAGTTTTGGTGGTTGGACGCTAGGGGGTCGACCCCAAAGTGACCCCGTGTCAAATGTACAGCAACTAGTGGTCTCGAATCAGTTGTCATAACTTAGGCTCATACTAACTGATTGAGAGAGATTTGGCAATATTCACAGAGAGTCAGTTCATTTGAAGAAATGGAGGAAGAAAAAGCGACCAAGGTTTTTTGTGTGGGAGCTTTTTCAGGTTGTGCAACACAATCTTGTGTATTAATTTAGCACATTTGTTATTTAATATGCTCCAGGCTACTATCAGCCTAACTATCACAATGCCTATCTAAATAATTCATAAATCTAAACCAAACCAGCTCTATTCAGAGTAATATGCATTTGATAATGGCTTAATAGAGAATACAATTAATATATTCATCTGTTTGTTTCAATAGGAAGACAAAAGGACCTTGATGAGGCTCTGGTGGACATGATTGTCAAGGATTCACAGCTGTTTTCAGTGGTGGAAGACGAGGGATTCAGGGCCTTCGTTCAGAGGCTTGACCCCAACTATGTGTTTCCTACAAGGCATGCACTGAAGGAAAGGGTTGGCGCAAGATACCAGCAAACCAGAGAAAAGGTGATTGCTGAAGTGAAGAGAGGCAAATCTGTGAATATAACATCTGATATATGGACCCCTATGAATATGGATGCATATTTTGCCATTACATAAATGATGATACCAAGCTGTCCACTGTTGTGCTGGGAGTTTTAAAGTTCCCTGAAACACACACACACAGCTGAGCACATTAAAGAGGCCAAGAGTGTGAAGAAGAAGAAGAAGAAGAGTGTTTTGAAGAAGAGGAGTGTTTTGAAGAAGAGAAGAAGAAGAGTGTTTTGAAGAAGCGAAGAAGAAGAGTGTTTTGAAGAGAAGATGAAGAGTGCTTTGAAGAAGAGAAGAAGAGAGTTTTGAAGAACAGAAGAAGAGTGTTTTGAAGAAGAGTGTGAAGAAGAACAAGAATAGTGTGAAGAAGAGTGTGAAGGAGTGTGAAGAAGAAGAAGAAGAGTGTGAAGGAGTGTGAAGAAGAAGAAGAGTGTTTTGAAGAAGAGGAAGAGTTTTGAAGAACAGAAGAAGAAGAGCGTTTTGAAGAAGAGTGTGAAGAAGAAGAAGAGTGTGAAGGAGTGTGAAGAAGAATAAGAATAAGAGTGTTTTGAAGAAGAAGAGAAGAAGAGTGTTTTGAAGAAGAGAAGTGTTTTGAAGAAGAGAAGAAGAGTGTTTTGAAGAAGAGAAGAAGAAGAGTGTTTTGAAGAAGAAGAAGAAGAGTGTTTTGAAGAGAAGATGAAGAGTGCTTTGAAGAAGAGAGTTTTGAAGAACAGAAGAAGAGTGTTTTGAAGAAGAGAAGAAGAAGAGTGTTTTGAAGAAGAAGAAGAAGAGTGTTTTGAAGAGAAGATGAAGAGTGCTTTGAAGAAGAGAGTTTTGAAGAACAGAAGAAGAGTGTTTTGAAGAAGAGTGTGAAGAAGAAGAAGAATAGTGTGAAGGAGTGTGAAGAAGAAGAAGAGTGTTTTGAAGAAGAGGAAGAGTTTTGAAGAACAGAAGAAGAAGAGCGTTTTGAAGAAGAGTGTGAAGAAGAAGAAGCGTGAAGAAGAGTGTGAAGGAGTGTGAAGAAGAAGAAGAGTGTGAAGGAGTGTGAAGAAGAATAAGAATAAGAGTGTTTTGAAGAAGAAGAGAAGAAGAGTGTTTTGAAGAAGAGAAGTGTTTTGAAGAAGAGAAGAAGAGTGTTTTGAAGAAGAGAAGAAGAAGAGTGTTTTGAAGAAGAAGAAGAAGAGTGTTTTGAAGAAGAAGAGAAGAAGTTGAAGAGTTTGAAGAAGGAGTGTGAAGAAGAAGAAGAAGAAGAAGACGACAAAGAGCTGGCTGCCATCCTCTGGCATGGCAACAGCCTGCTGTGTCAGTTCTCTGGTAAGTGCCCCCCCCCTTCCTCTGGAGAGGAGCAGCAGCTTTATATTGTGCGCCTCCGCTTCCCATTGGTCAACCCAGAGTCCACACCTGCTCAGCATTAGGCTGATCAGGCAGTGGGTAGGGGTGGATCAGGCAGCCTTAATTGTCACACACTACAACAGGTAACTCAATCCAAGTTAACAAAGACATGCAAAATGTAAATCAAAATATGCAAAAATCATTAAATTAGGAAAACAAACAAACAAAATTATGCAAAACGAACACAAAATAAAGTCACTCCAAGCTAGACAAAATGAAACAGGAAACCAAAGTATCCACCTTTCACAAACATGATTCTGTGTGCTAAACGTCTTCAGATGCACCACATCCCATGCTTTGCCCACACCTTAAATCTGGTGGTGAAAAAAAGCCCTCTCTCAAACCATGGAGTTGAATGAGATTCGATGCCAGTCTTGCAAACTTGTTGCTTTTTTCAGATCAAGCACAAATGCCACAGAGAAGCTGTCCGCGATCCAGCAACAGATGGGAAAGCCCAAAATGAAGCTCATTCAAGAGGTAGACACAAGATGGAACAGCACATTCCTCATGCTTCAACGGCTGTATGAGCAGCGTGAAGCAGTAGGACCTCACTGAACACCAGCAGAACCCCCCTGACCAGTGGACAGCTTGAAGCAATCAGCCAGTGCCTCCAGGCTCTTTCTCCATACCCATAGTCAGGATGATTTTCCATAAGCTTAATGAGAGAGCTCACAGATTTGACGTCCCCAACAGCAACTGAACTTACAAACAACCTTGTTACAAACCTCAGGCAACACTTTGGAGCAGTGGAGTCGATAAGGATAAGGCAAAGGCAACAGTATTAGACCCAAGATTTAAGGTCTTGGCAATGCTAAAGGAAATGACAGGGTTCCGCACACACGTATCCTCTTTGCACGTTAAAATTTATTTTGTCGACGTTTCTGTAAGGAGACCTTTCTCAAGCAAGTGTAAATAATGTAAATAAGACAGTGTACACATCACCCTATACATTCAATTCATTACATTCAGTCAGCAACACCTGTGGTGTGGATGGAGTTCACTGCTGTAAAGGCCAATCGGTCTTACTATACACTAGTTGAGACATAAGTGTACTTTCAAAAAAAAGGAGTAGGCCTACTCAAAAGAAACCAAAAAATGAAAAACAAAATAAAATGAACCAAAAACAACGTGGAGAAAAAAAAAGAGGGGAATGAAGTGGGGTCAGTGTTGGAAGTGAGGGGGGAGGAGCCGGGCAGGAGGGGGTAGATACATGATTAAGGGATGTTTGTGTTCTTTGAAGTGTGCCACCACCGGGCTGTCTGGATTTGAGGTACGGCTCGCAGAACGGTGTTCCGGCATTCTGGTTTTCAGAGATCTTGTGGTCATCCCCACATAGGCCTTTTTGCATGGGCAGGTGACGAGGTAGATAACCTCTGTAGTTGTGCAGGATATCGTTCCTCAGATTTTGTACCCCTTTCCTGTTAGAGGATGAGAAAAGGAGTTGCATTTCACTGTAAAGTTACATTGTGTACAGCGACCACATAGACCTGAAATTTCCTTCAGGAATAGATGACCCAACTTAAGTAGGGCAGACTTTAAGTCACCACCCTGCCTGGAGGTTTGGACCTTCTCGATTCCACAATAGTTGAATGCAGTTAAGGGATGTTTGTGTTCTTTGAAGTGTACCGCCACCGGGCTGAACCATCGTTCTATCCATTCAAGCGTTCTATCCATTCAAGTTCTATGGCTATACTCTAATGTATATGTCTTATTTCGTGTGCATTTGTGATGTTTTATATAGTATTTATTCACAATAATCAATGTAATGTTTTCACAAGGCGTAGGTAGTCATGTTTGATACCAAAAGGCTCAGGAAATTGCGCCGAGTTTATTAGTGTCAGTGTTAAAACTGACAAGTATACTATGTAGATCCGGGAGCCACAACTCCAGATGTTACCACCCCACACACACACCTACCTATTGGATGATAATACAACAGCATGTGACCCTGCCCAAGACAGACGTCATTGCACTACATGGTTGCAACTTTGTCTCCAAACACTTTGTCTCTGAAGGGTTCGTCTCAGCATCATCACCCTCAAGAGTCACGACCCCGCTCATGGGATGGACAAAGATGGGAAGGACATGATTAAGATAAAGTAATAGTAATTTAATTATAAATAAAATGTGTCCAAAATATACAAACAATAGCATGGAAGTGAAAGTCAGTATAATCAGTGGTGAGTGTAGTGCATGGATGAATGGGAAGGGGTGTCATAAAGTGGACAACCAAGATCACATAAACCAAAGAGGTGAGAGAAAGCCAAGTCCACCTTAGGCAGCCTATATATAGTGTAGGCGATCAGGTTACCGGAATCAGCACCTGATAACCCTCCCAGCTCCATCCACCAGTCTGCTGGAGAGGGGAAGGAAACACCCCCCCCCCCGTCCCATTACACCCCCTAAACACTCATTGGGATTGGGATGCCCAATCCCAATGTCTGCACTCACAGACTCACAGACTTTGACGCGTGTTCCCGACAAGTCCGCGAGGGTTCAGGACGTCCCACTGTGAAATCGGTAAGTGCGCGAGGGCTCACTGGCGGACTTTATGAGCCCTTCATGCAGACTTTCAGCAAGTCTGCATTTCTGCAGACTTTGTTTGAGGGAATTACCCACAGTTCATAGCGTTTGTGATGTTAATATTCACGTATGTGGAAAATATCAGCCAATACACCCGATACAAAAGAAAAAAAACATAATTAAGAAAAAATAACCACAAAAAACAATTAGCAAGAACTTAGAGAGAAACAGGAATGAAATGGTTAAACTACATGCAAGATACAGTTAAAAGAGAAAACATTGCAACATTAAAACAGAATAAACAGCTCATTTGAGAAAAAAGAAAGTTAAGTTTTCCTAAACGTTTAAGAAGGATGTTAGATGCTGCTAATATAAGCAGCATGTAATATAACCTTTATGTGCTTATTTGTGCTCATTAAGCTTCATTAAAAGTACCGTTTGCTTTCAACGTACCTCCTACTGTTTCTTTTTTGTTTTTTTGTTGTTGTTTTTTTTTACATATTTTTCATATTGTAATGATGTAGTGCAGCTTAACCTCTAGTAGAATGAAGAGTATTTTCTACATCCATTAGCACAGTATAAACTTTGCAATGTTACAAAACATATACCTAGGTCTATTTAACATTATTCATCAACATTTTTTTAGCTTAATAATGCTGTTTAGACAAAAACGCAAAAGAGTAAATTACAAATTGATTGACGGAGGATAGTAACGTCTGACGTCGTCAAGGCAACACGTGATGCCACAAAGTGCTGTCCCATTCTTCCTATACCATTTCGAGCCCTCTTGACTTCTCACACTCAGGCACTACAGCTGAGCACACAGGTGACATCAATTAAGTCTGTGAGGGCTCAGGGCCCAGTCTGTAGGGGGGACATTGGGATTGGGCCTCCACCTTTATTTTGAGTGACACTCAGAAGTGTTAGTGTTGTATCAGAAGGGCCACTCACAGGAGGAGCCGAGGCCAGAGGGTCTATTTGTCCCATTACCCACACTTGCAGTTTTGTGTGCTGAAGTGTGTTATGAGTTCTTCTATTTAAATTATGCAAACCACACATGTATTGAAAAACAAAGTAAAAAGAAATAACTCATAACATAAAATAAACTTCACACAGTGTTTCAAACTATCCAAACTAACTACATCAAACTATACATATTTACAATAATACAGTATTAACTACAAGTTATAACCACAACCGAAAACATAACGGCGATAAGAGTGTCCCAATGTGCACTCAAAGTGTTTGAGTTTTAATAAAAGGCTAATATTGGCCACATATCAACTAACTCTAATTGTAACTCTGTATTCACGCCTCCACAGTAAAACTCTCTCATCTGTAACTGCTTGAGAATGCAGCAGCATAACTGACACCTTACTGATTCCTTTAAAGCAATAAATGGCTTGGCCCCATCTTATATTACAGAGCATTTAGGTACAAAAGCCTTTCAGATCTACAGCTATACTTCTTTGACTGTTGTCAAACCTAGGCTGAAGACTCACCAGATCAAAGGAAAAGTCAAGATTAGAATACAGACCAAGGTTAGAATCCAATCAAGACAAAACATCAAAGGTCAGAGCCAAAGATCAGAATCAGACAGAAGACCAGACTGAAGGTAAATGTAAGACCAGACTAGAAAGAAGATATAGGTCAAGATTAGGGTCTTCCACTCCTCCATCCTACTTCCTGAGAGTTGAAAGAAGTGAAAACAAGATTCAAAAGCATAGAGGTCCAGGTGAGTGAGGGATAAGATCATAGAGAAAGGAGAATAGCATAGAGGCTGGGGTGACATCATAGAGAAGAGAGAGGTTAAAGGATAAGGCTGGTGTTTTTTAATGCATTGCTTACCGTCAACAAATCCTATGAATTGAATTTGATTTGGTAATAACTACAATAGTCTGACTTTTCATGGTAACAGTTAAAATTTACACTATGTCTTTGTGAGCTGTATTTAAAGAATAACTAATCCCCACCTAAATCTGTGGTGAAGCCTGACACCTAATGGTGAAAAGTAGGGTACTGAACTGGTCATCTGCTATTGGCTGGTCTCTGTGCCCTGTGATGTCACCCTCTATAGAGTACAACAGGTGATGACATCACCTGGCACAAAGACCAGCCAATAGCAGATTGCCAATACAGTACCCTACTTTTCACCATTAGATGTCAGGCTTCACCACAGATTTGGGTTTGGGGTTGAGTTACTCTTTAAAGGTTTTTAGCTTACAATTGGAGCCAATGACTTCCGGGTTGACGGCTAAAAACAATACGTGGGAAGTCAGAAAGTAACGGGAGTAGAGCAAACGCATTGTTGATTTTGTTATTTTCATAGGATTTGTTGATGGTAAGAAATGCATTAAAAAACACCAGCCTTATCCTCTAAGTGTTAGGGTTAGGTTTAGTGTTAGGGTTAGCTGGGAGGAGTGACAACACAGAGGGAATACTGGAGAGGGACACTCGTGTCGGAGGCCGGAGGGCACAGTCCCACCTCCCCAGTATCCTGGGTAGACTGTAAATTAATTACAAATTTAGTTGTGCACACCAGTGGGAGAGCACGTACGCCGCCGTTTCAGGTATCCAGTGGATGTAATCCACCCTAGTGACGAACCTGTCCTGTGGGATTGCTGTAAAGACAGATAAGCTCCTAGTAATAAACCGGTTAATGGTCTCCAGATTCAGCTGCTGCTCCTGTGGGAGGTGGGGTGAGAAATGAATAGGCTACAGGGAAAATGAATGTCAGCATTAGTCAACGTAGACCTGGAGCTCCTGTAGAGAGACCTAAGCTATTTAATAGATGTTTTGGTCCCCTGGTCCCAATTGTTTATGCCCTCCGACAGGACCAAAACCTTGATGTCTGGATCAGTAGCCGTTTTGGAGTCATTCCTATGTTCCCAGTGTCCTATGTTCTCCAGATTTATATGGCATATAATGGGAACATGACAAAGGGTCCTATGTTCCCAGGGTCCTATGTTCCCCAGTTCTACATGTGCTCTCCCAGGGTCCTATGTTCCAAAGGTCCTATGTTACCAGGGTCCTATGTTCCCCAGCTGTATATAGCACATAATGGGAACCTGAAAAAGATGTTCCCCAGCTCTGTATTCGCTTAATATGGTTAGTTAGGGTTAGGGCTAGGGTTAGGGTTTAACATAGGACCCTGGGAACATAGGACCCTGGGAGAGCACATATGTAGAACTGGGGAACATAGGACCCTGGGACAGCACATATGTAGAACTGGGGAACATAGGACCCTGGGAACATAGGACCCTTTGTCATTTTCCCATTATGTACCATATAAATCTGGGGAACATAGGACCCTGGGAACATAGATACACTCCTGCTGTTTTATTGCAGACCATTAAGAAATGGTACAGTGTAGCATCTGGATAACTGTCAATCTGAATTTGTGGATTTGAATAAGGTTGAATCCTATTCAGGTTTATAACCCAGCAGCAGCACAGGTCAAACTCTTTGGAGTGTACTTTCCTGGCTCTCCTGAAACATGATCTAAAAAAATGAACAAAAAAAATAAAAAAACTTCTTCTCATGAAGAGTAGGTCCTATCAATATGAAATATGGTACATATACTCATTGTACATCATTGTACATTGTACATTAGACCAAGCTTGGTCTAAAAATGGCCAAGTTATTAACCTATCAATTTTTTAAAATTTGCACAAAATGTTCAACTAACTATAAAGTCATGACAAAGCAAGTAATCCACTTAAATTGTACAGGTTGGTCGGAAACATAATTTTAAAGATGTCTGCTATCCCACATTGATATGTTGAGATTGGATGAAAATAAAGACATTTGAACTTCTGTTATGTTGTCACAATAACGACTCCAATACCCACAATGCCTTGCACTATTCTGTATTTACTCCAATAACTCAGGCATTGATTGGTAAACTTTTTTACCAATCAATTTTTTATCAATTCTTTTGCCAACTTTTATTTGGCACATAGATAAAGGCTCAGCTCCACCATGCCGTTAGTCATAGAGATGTGAAACAGATATTTGTCTGCAAATGGATTTTTTTTTACATATAAACTGTAAAATCATGACATAGTAATCAATACACTTGAACCTCCATAGGTTGGTCTGAATCATTTTAAAGAGACCTACCAAGCCAAATGTTGGTATGTTGACATTTGAAGAAATTATATTTATTTAAATGTGTGTGTTGTGTTGTGATAATAAAAAAGACAGGCAATCAAGAAACAGTGCATTTATTGTCATGCTGTGGTAAATAGAAACAAAATCTTTGTCCTATTTGACACACAGATAACATGAGTCGAACAATGGCTCCACCTTTCCACGAGCCCTAGTCATCTGTTCCATATATTTTCATATTCTGTGTGTTTGTTCATTTTTGGACAAGGAATTAGGATTAGAATTATTCTTAACATTTGATTTGTGATGAACACTGGCACATCGCTGCCATGCTATATTCATTATTATTATCATGACTGTTGTTAATATTACTACCGTCATCTTTCTCCCTGTAGTTTGGTGAACCATAGACAATTGCTGCCCTCTTGTGTCTAATCAGGAATAACACAAACAAATAATTTACTTTTCATAGGTATTGTGTACTTCTTTGTGTTGCTAAATGACATTAGTTATATATTGAATGTATTGAGTGATAATTTAGTAGCTGTAAATACTATGCATGTAGTAGCTGTATATTTTGTCTTGCACTGGCTGATTATTGTCTCTGATTCTGATTCTAGTTCTTACTTAAGGGAGAAATTGATGGAAAACAAACTCACCTTTGAAACTGGCAATAAATTAGAGAAAGACTCATAACAAGCAGGACTTTGTATTGCTGTATTGGCTTGTACTGTATAAGCCTATATCTCATCGTATGTACTGGCACTGCATTATATTGGTATCACAATACATTTCTATTGGCGTTGGCTTTATTGGCTTTGGCAATATTTATGTCCTCTAGGAACGTATTGTTTTTCCTGTGTGTTTATGTGATCTGACTTTTATATCTGTCGTTTATGTTATATTTTATCTATCTATCTATCTATCTATCTATCTATCTATCTATCTATCTATCTATATGCCCATCCACCAAAGAGTAAATGATACATGCTTATGTTCACTCACCGCTTTTCTTATTTCTTATTATTTTTGTTTTATTTAACAGTTATTTAACCAGGCTAGTTCAAATAACATTGTAAATGTCTTTGCTGCAGACCAACTGCATACACTAATGTATAAAGTCAGGATACAGTGAAAATTACATAAAAGTCAGATTCTTGGCATTAAGTCAAGTTCGTTGAAGATGGCATCAGACAAGGATGCACCTTATCCCCTCTCCTGTTTGTGATATTCATGGGCAGGATATTAAGGTGCAGCCAAGGTCTGGAGAGTGGTTCAGTGACAAAACTGGAACATTATTCTCAAATCACCTGCATTTTTAGTGGTAGCCTATTGTTTTTGCTGGTACTATTGTTTTTCCCTCTTTCTTTCTTGCTTCTTCTTTCTTCTGACTAAAACTGCCTTCCTGTGAACGAAAATGCACAAAATTGGGTCCAAAACAACATATACTCAAGTTTGGTGCCAATTCTCCCCACGGTGGCGCTATAGCAACCGTCTAAAGTTAAAATTGTTGAAAATTCATAAAAAAAAATCTGCCGTACATGCTACGGCTTTGCAACTTTCACCAAAATGTAGGCCCAAGTGACAAGAAACTTTCATATGCTGCAACCTAGAGCAAAGTATGAAGTCCACTACTCTTTCAAAAACTGGAAAACTCTAGCATTGGAATTTTTTTCTTGAATCGTGATTTTTTCTTTTAATTCCCAAATTGATTTTTTTTAAAGGTTTAACGCACACTGAATCATTCTCTTTCTTTCCCCTGACTAAACTGTTATGCCATTGTTTTAGATTTTATGTAGGTTTACAAAGAATTCTGAATGAATACTAAAAAATTACATTTCCTTTTTTTTCGTGTAAACTACTAATTGGCCACTACATCTTAAATGTTTCAAAAGATTTCCTAAATAGTAAATCTATGGTGGTATGATGTTGCATGTTGCTATAGACCATTTCAAAGGTAAAGCTTGCTGGTAACACTTTACAATAAGGGTCACTAAGTTAAGGGTTAGTTAATGCTTAATAAGCATTAACTAACCCATAATTAACAGTTAACTAGTGTGTCTGGTGTTCATGTTAACTAAGGTATTAATTTATACATTATTTAAAAGTCATCTTTATAAACTATTAAATAATGTATAAATTAATACCTTAGTTAACATGAACACCATTAGTAAATTACACATTAGTTAACTGTTAATTAAGCATGAACTAACCCTTATTAAGCATTAACAAACCCTTAACTTAGTGACCCTTATTGTAAAGTGTTACCAGGTTGCTTAAGGTGAATACAATAACATGACACACAAATACTGCTAGTCATTCTGGCATTATAACATTTCCACCACACTGCCAAATGTGACAAAATGTAATTATTGTTAGTAAAAATTCATGTTAATTTACTTGTCAACTTTGCTGGCTTGTTACACAGATTTGAAGTTTCAAAGCATTCAATGCGAATATGCATAGAATATTGTAGATATGATAAAATCTAAGATAATGTAATTGCAGCCATTAATTGCTTGTCACATCATGACAGATTACCATTTAAAGCTCTTCCACAAGGCTGGCTGTGGAATATGTGATTTCATGGAGCTAGACAGCGATAGGCAACTACTAATTAGAAATGATGTCATTTCCCTGGGCCCTTTTCCCTTTCACTTTCCTCTGATTCATTTCTTTAGACACACACACGCACACGCACACACACACACACACACACACACACGTCCCGACTGTGATATTGATCCAACACTGCCTCTGTGTAACTGTCCTTGTGCAATAGATTGACTATGTGGTCTGACTGAGGCTGTCATCTGAAGTGTCTGCTACCTTTAGCTCTGTATTGTCAGCTCAGTGAGGTGTAATCTGGGAGATACTGTGGCAGCCTGTCACTTCCCTGGGATTAAAGCCCACTGGAGCACAGCAAAAAGACATATGTACACACACACACACACACCCAGTGCATAGGCGTGTGTGTGTCTATGCGTCAAGAAGAAGGAGATATATTAGACAGTATTCTCTAATCCTCTCTTTCTCTCTTTCTTCAAAGCTCCAACAGAAGTATACATAGGGATGACTGAGCATGTGCATGTGGAACAGCCATCTACACCATGCTTTGTTCAGCTGAAACTTGACATATTGCCAGAAGCGTGACATGAGTGACATGTGGAGAAGGTTTTACATAATATTACATCCAGTTATACCATGCATGTATCAGACATCCATCCACCTATCTATACATTCATCCATTTATTCAGGCATGTGTTACAGAAAGGAGTGTGGGCCCACTGAATAGTGAGAAGAAATTTGTATTTTTTTGTATTTTTTGAAATTATTTTTGAGCAGGAATGTTTTTAGCCTGCAGTATTTTAATTAGCCTACTACTACAAAAATATTAATATTACTAACATGTTTATTAACATGAATTAAGCATGATCAG